>NC_084754.1:40740080-40815080 GCF_033978785.1 Entelurus aequoreus
AACATAATAGTGTGAGAGTCCAGTCCATAGTGGATCTAACATAATAGTGAGAGTCCAGTCTATAGTGGATCTAACATATTAGTGAGAGTCCAGTCCATAGTGGATCTAACATAATAGTGTGAGAGTCCAGTCCATAGTGGATCTAACATAATAGTGAGAGTCCAGTCTATAGTGGATCTAACATAATAGTGAGAGTCCAGTCCATAGTGGATCTAACATAATAGTGTGAGAGTCCAGTCCATAGTGGATCTAACATAATAGTGTGAGAGTCCAGTCCATAGTGGATCTAACATAATAGTGAGAGTCCAGTCTATAGTGGATCTAACATATTAGTGAGAGTCCAGTCCATAGTGGATCTAACATAATAGTGAGAGTCCAGTCCATAGTGGATCTAACATAATAGTGTGAGAGTCCAGTCCATAGTGGATCTAACATAATAGTGTGAGAGTCCAGTCCATAGTGGATCTAACATAATTGTGTGAGAGTCCAGTCCATAGTGGATCTAACATAATAGTGTGAGTCCAGTCCATAGTGGATCTAACATAATAGTGTGAGAGTCCAGTCCATAGTGGATCTAACATAATAGTGTGAGAGTCCAGTCCATAGTGGATCTAACATAATAGTGAGAGTCCAGTCTATAGTGGATCTAACATATTAGTGAGAGTCCAGTCCATAGTGGATCTAACATAATTGTGTGAGAGTCCAGTCGATAGTGGATCAAACATAATAGTGTGAGAGTCCAGTCCATAGTGGATCTAACATAATAGTGTGAGAGTCCAGTCCATAGTGGATCTAACATAATAGTGAGAGTCCAGTCCATAGTGGATCTAACATAATAGTGAGAGTCCAGTCCATAGTGGATCTAACATAATAGTGTGAGAGTCCAGTCCATAGTGGATCTAACATAATAGTGTGAGAGTCCAGTCCATAGTGGATCTAACATAATAGTGAGAGTCCAGTCCATAGTGGATCTAACATAATAGTGTGAGAGTCCAGTCCATAGTGGATCTAACATAATCGTGTGAGAGTCCAGTCCATAGTGGATCTAACATAATAGTGTGAGAGTCCAGTCCGTAGATCTAACACAATAGTGTGAGAGTCCAGTCCATAGTGGATCTAACATAATAGTGTGAGAGTCCAGTCCATAGTGGATCTAACATAATATTGTGAGAGTCCAGTCCATAGTGGATCTAACATAATATTGTGAGAGTCCAGTCCATAGTGGATCTAACATAATAGTGTGAGAGTCCAGTCCATAGTGGATCTAACATAATAGTGTGAGAGTCCAGTCCATAGTGGATCTAACATAATAGTGAGTGTCCAGTCCATAGTGGATCTAACATAATAGTGTGAGAGTCCAGTCCATAGTGGATCTAACATAATAGTGTGAGAGTCCAGTCCATAGTGGATCTAACATAATAGTGTGAGAGTCAAGTCCATAGTGGATCTAACATAATAGTGTGAGAGTCCAGTCCATAGTGGATCTAACATAGTAGTGTGAGAGTCCAGTCCATAGTGGATCTAACATAATAGTTTGAGAGTCCAGTCCATAGTGGATCTAACATAATAGTGTGAGAGTCAAGTCCATAGTGGATCTAACATAATAGTGAGAGTCCAGTCCATAGTGGATCTAACATAATAGTGTGAGAGTCCAGTCCATAGTGGATCTAACATAATAGTGTGAGAGTCCAGTCCATAGTGGATCTATCATAATAGTTTGAGAGTCCAGTCCATAGTGGATCTAACATAATAGTGTGAGAGTCAAGTCCATAGTGGATCTAACATAATAGTGAGAGTCCAGTCCATAGTGGATCTAACATAATAGTGTAAGAGTCCAGTCCATAGTGGATCTAACATAATAGTGTGAGAGTCAAGTCCATAGTGGATCTAACATAATAGTGTGAGAGTCCAGTCCATAGTGGATCTAACATAATAGTGAGAGTCCAGTCCATAGTGGATCTAACATAATAGTGAGAGTCCAGTCCATAGTGGATCTAACATAATAGTGAGAGTCCAGTCCATAGTGGATCTAACATAATAGTGTGAGAGTCCAGTCCATAGTGGATCTAACATAATAGTGTGAGAGTCAAGTCCATAGTGGATCTAACATAATAGTGAGAGTCCAGTCCATAGTGGATCTAACATAATAGTGTAAGAGTCCAGTCCATAGTGGATCTAACATAATAGTGTGAGAGTCAAGTCCATAGTGGATCTAACATAATAGTGTGAGAGTCCAGTCCATAGTGGATCTAACATAATAGTGAGAGTCCAGTCCATAGTGGATCTAACATAATAGTGAGAGTCCAGTCCATAGTGGATCTAACATAATAGTGTGAGAGTCCAGTCCATAGTGGATCTAACATAATAGTGAGAGTCCAGTCCATAGTGGATCTAACATAATAGTGAGAGTCCAGTCCATAGTGGGGCCAGCAGGAGACCATCTCGAGCAGAGATGTCCCCAACCGATGCACAGGCGAGCGGTCCACCCCGGGTCCCGACTCTGGACAGCCAGCACTACATCCATTGCCACCGAACCTGTGTCCTCCCCCCTCTGTTTAGTGCAGGGGTCGGCAACCCAAAACGTTGAAAGAGCCATATTGGACCAAAAATACAAAAAACAAATCAGTCTGGAGCCGCAAAAAATTAAAAGCCTTATATAAGTCTTATAATGAAGGCAACACATGGCGTAAGTGTCTATATTAGCTATAATAGCCTACTATCAAAATGAAGCAAATCTTTTTTAACAGAAATGTTGAAATGTAATATTTATTCTACACATTTTTACATATTAGAAACCATTAGTAAATCAGAGGCTACTCAGAAGGTGAGATAACTCCTGGAAATGACTGGCTTTAAAAAGCTATAGGTATAGATGTGTGTGTCCAAGTTAAGGTTGTCTTCTTTTAATAGATGTATTCCAGTCTTTGGCAAGCTAGGTAATGTTTGCTGTGGTCTGGAACAACATGGCACACAAACAACTTTAAGAAATGCAGCCAATATTACATACAGATAATGTGTCATGAGACCTGCAAAACTAAATTATATACAAAAAGGATAAGGTAAAGGATATTAAATAAGTTTAAATTAACCTACAAATGAGGCATAATGATGCGATATGTACTTACAGCTAGCCTAAATAGCATGCTAACATTGATTAGTCATGCACCAACCAAATATGCCTGATTAGCACTACGACAAGTCAATGACATCAACAAAGCGCACAGTATGAAAAGTTTGGTGGACAAAAAGAGAAAAAGAAGCAGTGGAATATTTCACATGTAAACAAACTGTTGCGTCACAGTCCACACTATGGGGAGTTCAAGAACCGCCAAAATTAGTAGGACAAAACAATGTTCACCAAATAGTGTCATCAGTGAAGCATACACACAAACATATTAAACAGTGGTAGTTCTAACAGTTGGGAAGGTTTGTGTCATGTTTGTCCTCAAACAGAAAAAAATTAACTTTTTGTTTTAGTATGTTTTTTATTTTCAATCATTTGTTAAAAAGGCTCCAGGGAGCCACTAGGGCGGCACTAAAGATCTGCATGCGCCTCGAGAGCCGTGGGTTGCTGACCGCCGGTTTAGTGCATAGATATACTCCTGGGGCCGTACTTATCAAGGTTCTTAGAATTACTCCTAAGAAGTCTGCTAAGAGTTGACTTAAGAGTAAATAAATTCTTCGCTGAAAGCTGCACTTAAAAGTTAGTTATCAAGCGTCTTACTCACACTTTCAGGGAAGTGTAGGACTGAATCTTAAGTGTCACACTCAGAGCTGAATTACGACATTACTATGTGCCGTAAACGGAATTTTAGGTGACGTCATTTCTGTGTCCATAGAAATGACCAATCACGAAAGGGAATCCCTTGTCTAAGAATAAAGAAATATCTTGGAAATATTTAAGTGGACAATGGGAGTGTATATTTTGACAATAAACAACAAAATAATACAAAACAAACTAGTCCCCGCCGGCACTCACGCTACCGCTCCCTCTCTTCTATCGCCCACACACTCACTGACGTCACTCACCTCACGGCCACACACATACGCTACTGTCATAACATTTTCTTTCCAATTCATTAATTAGGCAACTAATTTGAAACTGTTGTGGGTGGCTCTATATATACTAGCCCACTGCAGCCACATGCAGAAATCAACATGGAATCAAAAAGTATTAAATCTGTGACAAAAATAATATCCGCTCTGTCTAAACGATACTGTTTTATCAGCTGCTCGTCATAAAAAAAAACTAAACATTGTTCCGTTCCCTGAACGTTCGCGCACGTCTCTCTCGCCTCAGTGCCATCCCCTGCTGGCAACTCCTAACCACTTAAGACACCTCTGAAGGTCTCTTAAATATCGTGGAGAGTAGGAGGGATTCTTAGACTTAAGAACGTTGATAAAAAGCTTTTATTTTTAAGTTTGAGAGTAGGACTAAATTTCGCAAATTCTCAGGACTTAAGTGTAAAATGGCACTCTAAGAAGCTTGATAAGTACGGCCCCTGAGATCCAGCAAAAAAAAAAATGTCCACTGCACTGGACGCTCGTTCACATGAGGATATAGTGATGAGATGTGCCTGATTGAGGCCTAAACTAACCAAACTTCCAAGAACCCTTGCATTCATCAGCGAGAGTTTTCTGTGTAACCACAAGCCGTCGTCCATTTAGCTCGAGCCAGTGCCCCACACTGTCAAAATCAATAGAAGCTGCATTGCTTGAAAACATATTTGAATTGTCTAACGTGCATGATAATGAGGCCTGTGGATCATTGGCAACGATATGCTTTCTGTTGCTCTCTACCAGCTATGGCATTCACAGACATCTGTGCCACTGTCAAAGGTTCAGAGGTAGAATGCTAGAGTGGAAGTGCTATCCTAAGAGATCTATGCTGTTCTCCCTGGGAACAGCAAAAAGGGTTATTGTTAATATTTTTTTCCCGGGTGGATGCAGTGTTATGTCTGGCAGTTGATTCATAGGATTTACAGTCGTGGTCAAAAGTTTACAAACACTTGTAAAGAACATCATGTCATGGCTGGCTTGAGTTTCCAATCATTTCTACAAGTCTTATTTCTTTGTGATAGAGTGATTGGAGCACATACTTGTTGGTCACAAAAAACATTCATGAAGTTTGCTTCTTTTATGAATGTATTATGGGCAGTGTTGGGTTAGTTACTGAAAACCAGTAACTAGTTACAGTTACTAGTTACTTTATTTCAAAAGTAACTCAGTTACTTACACCAAAAATTAATGTGTTACTGTGAAAAGTAACTATTTAGTTACTTATTTGTTTCTTTTATTCTGGAGAATAATACAATCTGTTGATCAACTTGACGTTCATTTGCATCACTGAACTCTGCTAAGCAATGTGGTCTACATACAACACACAAAGACAAAGATATGTTTCAAAGGGCCAATCTATTTCAGGCCAGAACAAATAGACAACACTATTTTAAACAGCTGCAACATAATGGCACTTTAACTTTAACTTTAAGTAGATAGTATCTTCGATCCAAGACACAACTTACATTTAACTAAAATGTTATTTTCTTTGTGCTCGACAAAAGAAAAGTATTGAGAATGTCTCCATGTTAAGAAACTCGACTTCTGGCTTCGCCATGATGTCTTGTTAGTTGTTATGAGAGTAGCGTATGTGTGTGTGTGTGTGTGGCCCTTTCAGATATGACAGCATGTGAGGTGAGTGACGTCAGTGAGTGAGTGGGCGAGAGAGGTGAGCGAGCGGCAACAGTGAGTGCATGCAGGTGATCTAGCTTGGTGGATGGCTGCGTCCAATAAAGTCACAAAGTTGCAACAAACCGCCGGCCTCGTCATTCACCCTCAGCTGTAATGACCCACTTCCGGGTAAAGTGAAGGTTGTTAGCCCCGAAGTACATAGGCCCTGGAGGAACGTCTCCCCTGCGCCCCTCAACTACGATCTGGGAGCACCCACCGCCCCCACCCACACAAAGCACGCCTTTTCTTACCCTTGTGACACAGAAGCACGACACAGCAGCGCTCCAATAAAACACACTCAGATCTTCAGTTTCTAGCCAATACTACATAAAAAATAACGTAAAATAACGCAGTAACGCATCATGTAGTAACGGTAACTGAGTTACTGAATATAAAAAATAACGCGTTAGATTACTAGTCCCAACATTGATTATGGGTCTACTGAAAAGCCAAACAGCTCATTTTTTGTGTCATCTGACATCACATAGTCAAAGATAAGACCTTCTGGAGGAAAGTTCTGTGGTCAGATTAAACAAAAATTGAGATGTTTGGCCACAATACCCAGCAATATGTTTGGAGGAGAAAAGGTGAGGCCTTTAATCCACAGGAACACCATTCCTACCGTCGATCATGGTGGTGGTAGTATTATGCTCTGGGCCTGTTTTGCTGCCAATGGAACTGGTGCTTTACAGAGAGTAAATGAAAAAGGAGGATTACCTCCAAATTCTTCAGGACAAGCTAAAATCATCAGCCCGGAGGTTGGGTCTTGGGCGCAGTTGGGTGTTCCAACAGGACAATGACCCCAAACACATGTCAAAAGTGGTAAAGGAATGGCTAAATCAGGCTAGAAGTAAGGTTTTCTTCCCAAAGTCCTGACTTAAACGTGTGGACAATGCTGAAGAAACAAGTCCAGGGCAGAACTGCACCAATTTTGTGGTCAAAAAATCAAGCAGAAGCTTGTGGATGGCTACCAAAAGCGCGTTTTTGCAGTGAAACTTGGCAAGGGACATGTAAGCAAATATTAACATTGCTGTATGTATACTTTTGACCCAGCAGATTTGTTCACATTTTCAGTAGACCCATAATACATTCATAAAAGAAGCAAACTTCATGAATGTTTTTTGTGACCAACAAGTATGTGCTCCAATCACTCTATCACAAAAAAATAAGAGTTGTACAAATTATTGGAAACTCAAGACAGCCATGACATTATGTTCTTTACAAGTGTATGTAAACTTTTGACCACGACTGTATATATCGAAGTACAGCAACTGTCTTTCCTTCTATTCCCTTTTCTCCTTATTGTATTTAGCAAAACTGTCAAAAAATTGGATAACCACTTCTCTTTATTCTCAGACATGTCCTGAAAAAAAGTAATTGGCCGTTTTTTTGTGATTATTCATGCAGTCAATGGACGGTCTGAGGGGCAATTATTATATAAGCATCACTGACGTGTGCGTGTTTACATGTTACCCATTATTTTAAAGGGGAACCACACTTTTTTTGGAATTGTTCCCATCGTTCACAATCATTATGAAAAACGTGACGACGGATGTATTTTTTTAAATGCATTCTTATATATGAAATGAAAGTAAAGCTCCACTATTGCACCCATAAAATCCGATAAATAACTATTCAAAAAGTGCAAAAAATACTTCATTTCTATATCGTGATTTGAATATTAACCAAGTATTAGTGATATTGTTATTATAAGCGCTGACGCAGACACACTAATTATAGCGGCGACCTCATCACTTCCGTGTCTGCCTATGTTGACATCATCGAGTGGTCAGCTGCTTTCTCACTTCCTTGCTCCTTGTAAGTTTATTCTAGATCAGGGGTCCCCAAACTACGGCCCGTGGCCCGGATTCAGCCCGCCAGCGTCCAAAATCAGGCCCGCGTGAAGTCCCAAGTATTAAAAATAAATAAATAAAATAGAATAATTTTTATTTATTTTTTTCTGTTTTTTCTTATCCACTTTGTACCGCTTGCTACTCATGGTGTTTCCTAGCCGCTCAGGAAAATCCTATTGTCTAAAAATGCATTTTCTCATTGATAGCGTGACATCATCGCGCGCGCGGAAAGTGCGCTATATATATATATATATATATATATATATATATATATGTATATATATATATATATATATATATATATATATATATATTTGGTAAACGTATAGCATGTTCTATATGTTATAGTTATTTGAATGACTCTTACCATAATATGTTACGTTAACATACCAGGCACGTTCTCAGTTGGTTATTTATGCCTCATATAACGTACGCTTATTCAGCCTGTTATTCACTATTCTTTATTTATTTTAAATTGCCTTTCAAATGTCTATTCTTGGTGTTGGCTTTTATCAAATACATTTCCCCAAAAAATGCGACTTATACTCCAGTGCGAATTATATATGTTTTTTTCCTTCTTTATTATGCATTTTCGGCTGGTGCGACTTATACTCCGGAGCGACTTATACTCCCGAAAAATACGGTATATAGTTAAAATTCCCCAAAAAAGACACTTTCATGTTTCCGCACTGTTTGGAACACCTACTTTTTAGCTCCAAAATGTGGGCGGGCCTGCATCCGCCCGCTGACGTCACCTACAGAAGACTGGAGGCAATTTCATAATGTGTAGTACCGTATTTTTCGGAGTATAAGTCGCTCCGGAGTATAAGTCGCACCGGCCAAAAATGCATACTGAAGAAAGGAAAAAACATATATAAGTCGCACTGGAGTATTTGAAACTATGAAAAAAACTGCGACTTATAGTCCGAAAAATACAGTACATAATTTTAAGGTCCACAATTATGAAATAAATGCCAATCTTGTCAGCATTAGAGGGGCGCTTTAATGCAAAGCATGTTAGTATTCAAGTAAGGAGCAACAATTGACTATTTTAATCAGTGGCTACAAACATTTTAAACAATTATAGGATATAAAAAACCTAAATTAACGCGGCATATTATGATAATTATCATTGTAATCAGTTGTTTTGCCATAGTTCTCTTGCTAAAAGCAATTACTGGATTAAAGCACGTTGCTCCCCCGTCATGAAAATTGGTAGAACCGTAGTTAGAACACTGAGAATACAATTAAGTTTAAAAACCTATTTGTCTCTCCGTGGGGCAACCGTTACAAACAATGACAGTTTCCGCCACTTCTCAGCAGCCGGTACGAAGCTTCCGCTATCCATATTAGCGAGGCACGCCAGAGATGAAAAGAATGAAGTGCCACGACATACAGTACTTTGTCTCTGCGGCGTGATAGGATCTGGGGGGTAGGGGGGCGGGTGGTAGCCAGCGGCGCGATGACATGCTGTGGCTAACGTAGTTTGAGCTAAAGGGTTTGTTGCAAAAGCGAATCCTTGAGCCTGAAGATCCGTATCTGTTAATGAAGTCTGTGGCAGCAGTACCAGGCACCATAGTAAGTCTGCCAAAGTTTCCCTGGTAACTGATGCTTTTTCCGGGGCCACAAAGGGAATGTGAGAAATGATTCATGGCCGTTGTGTTATCAAGAAATAGTCTAGACTCAAATCATTTTTTATTTCCACCGCTTGATTGGTCAGCCGACGCTGTGCTGCCTACACTTCACCTACCTCCAGTGTGAGTTTACATCCAATGACCAATGTTATTTTCATGTGTGAGCTCATAAGTTCAGGTACAAAAGGCTCCGTCAAATTAACGATGTGGTTCTTCACACTGCTTAATTTAAAGGCCTACTGAAATGAAATTGTTTTATTTAAACGGGGATAGCCGATCCATTCTATGTGTCATACTTGATCATTTGGCGATATTGCCATATTTTTGCTGAAAGGATTTAGTAGAGAACAACGACGATAAAGTTCGCAACTTTTGGTCACTGATTAAAAAAAAGCCTTGCCTGTACCGGAAGTAGCGTGACATAGTCAGTTGTTCGCCTCCTCATATTTTCCTATTGTTTTCAATGCAGCTAGAGCGATTCAGATGAAGAAAGCGGTGATCACCCCATTAATTTGAGCGAGGATGAAAGATTTGTGGATGAGGAACGTTAGAGTGACGGACTAGAATGCAGTGCAAGACATATCTTTTTTCGCTCTGACCGAAACTTAGGTACAAGCTGGCTCATTGGATTCCACACTCTCTCCTTTTTCCTTTTTCTTTTTCGGATTTGTATTTCAAACCACCTCGGATACTATATCCTCTTGAAAATGAGAGTCGAGAACGCGAAATGGACATTCACAGTGACTTCTATCCCCACGGCAATACATCGGCGAAGCTCTTTAGCTACTGAGCTAACGTGAGAGCATCTGTCTCAAATGCAGATAGAAACAAAATAAATAAATCCCTGACTGGAAGGATAGACAGAAGATCAACAATACTATTAAACCATGTACATGTAACTACACGGTTAATAATTCTCAGCCTGGCAAAGCATAACAATGCTGTTGCTAACAACGCTAAGGCTAACTTAGCAACCGGACCTCACAGAGCTATGATAAAAACATTAGCGCTCCACCTACGCCAGCCAGCCCTCATCTGCTCATCAACACCCGTGCACACCTGCGTTCCAGCGATCGACGGCGCGACGAAGGACTTCACCCGATCATCCGTGCGGTTGGCGGCTAGCGTCGGCTAGCGCATCCAAGTAAGTCCTCCTGGTTGTGTTGCTACAGCCAGCCGCTAATACACCGATCCCACCTACAACTTTCTTTTTTGCAGTCTCCATTGTTCATTAAACAAATTGCAAAAGATTCACCAACGCAGATGTCCAGAATACTGTGGAATTATGAGATGAAAACAGAGCTATTTTGCATTGTTTTCAATGGGGTACCGATACTTCTGTTTCACTGGCTACGTCACGCGCATACGTCATCATCCAAAGACGTTTTCAACCGGAAGTTTAGCGGGAAATTTAAAATTGCACTTTATAAGTTAACCCTTCCGTATTGGCATGTGTTGCAATGTTAAGATTTCATCATTGATATATAAACTATCAGACTGCGTGGTCGGTAGTAGTGGCTTTCAGTAGGCCTTTAAGTTTCACTCACAGTATTCTTTTCTAGTCTACCTTTGGATTTCATTTGTCTAACTTGAATTGAAATGGCTGTCCCATGCCCAACCATGAAATATTCTTGCTAAACTGTGGTTTAGAGCATATGTCCAATTCAAGACATACCCTATTTTCTGGACCATAGGGCACACAGGATTATAAGGCGCATTAAATGGGTCATGTAATGATTTTTTTTTCTAAATGTAAAACACTTCCTTGTGGTCTACGACAGTGTTTTTCAACCTTTTTTGAGCCAAGGCACGTTTTTTGCGTTGAAAAAATGCGGAGGCACACCACCAGCAGAAATCAATAAAAAACAAAATTCAGTTGACAGTAAAAAGTCGTTGTCGCAATTTTTGGATATGACTTTAGAGCATAACCAAGCATGCATCACCATAGCTCTTGTCTCAAAGTAGGTGTTATGTCACCACCTGTCACATCACGCCCTGACTTATTTGGACTTTTTCACTGTTTTCCTGTGTACAGTGTTTTAGTTCTTGTCTTGCGCTCCTATTTTGCGGGCTTTTTCTCTTTTTTTGGTATTTTCCTGTAGCAGTTTCATGTCTTCCTTTGAGTGATATTTCCCGCATCTACTTTGTTTTTATCCTTCTTCGTGTGGACATTGTCGATTGTCATGTCATGTTCGGATGTACATTGTGGACGCCGTCTTTGCTCCACAGTAAGTCTTTGCTGTCGTCCAGTATTCTGTTTTTGTTTACTTTGTAGGCAGTTCAGTTTTAGTCTCGTTCTGCATAGCCTTACCTAAGCTTCAATGCCTTTTCTTAGGGCAGTGGTTCTTAACCTGGGTTCTATCGAACCCTAGGGGTTCGGTGAGTCGGCCTCAGGGGTTTGGTAGAGCCTATGCCGCTGAGGTCAAGACACACCCGACTCATGGTGTAAATAAAAACGTCTCCCTATCGGCGTATTACCCCGAAATAATGTTCCTTTGTGTCAGATGAAAAGAGCACAGCTCCGTTCCCCCATTCTCACCACATTCTACAGAGGCACTATAGAGAGCCTGCTGACCAACAGCATGTCTGTCTGGACTGGAGCCTACACTGCCTCTGACTGGAAGTCGCTGCAGAGTGGTGAGGACGGCGGAAAGGATCATCAGGACTCCTCTTCCTCCTATCCAGGAGATTGCAAAAAGCCGCTGCCTGACCACGGCTCAGAAAATCTGCAGCGACTCCTCAGACCCCCACCAAGGACTGTTTTCACTGCTGGACTCTAGAAAGAGGTCCGTAGCCTCCGTAGCAGAACCTCCAGGTTCTGTAACAGCTTCTTCCCTCAGGCCGTAAACTCTCTTGAACGCATCATAATAATCCTCTCAATTCCCCCAAAAAACGGATTAACTGGCTGGAATATAAAGACAATATAACATACATCCATAAACGTGTAAGCATATGCAAAAGTGCAATATATTTCCCTGTACAGTAATCTATTTATTTATATCTGCACCTTATTGCTCTTTTATCCTGCACTACCATGAGCTAATGCAACAAAATGTTGTTCTAATCTGTACTGTAAAGTTCGAATTTGAATGACAATCAAAGGAAGTCTAATCTAACTAACTAATTTTCCATCCGATTTGCAGGTGTGTAATTTGTTTGTGAGTTCATGCACTGTGTTGGTTTTGCTCTTTGAACAAGATGATGTTCATGCACGGATCATTTAGTGCACCAGTGAAAAAACATTTAACTTTGTCTTGAATTAGAAAAAAAAACACAACATTTTATTTTTCACTAAAGGGTTCGGTGTATGCACATATGAAACTGGTGGGGTTCCGTACCTCCAACAAGGTTAAGAACCACTGTCTTAGGGGCACTCACCTTTTGTGTATTTTTTTGTTTAAGCATTAGACACCCTTTTACCTGCACACTGTTTCCGACATCAACAAAGCAATTAGCTACCTGCTGCCACCTACTGATATGGAAGAGTATTACATGGTTACTTTGCCGAGCTCTAGACAGCACCGACACTCAACAACTACACATCATTTGCAGACTATAATTACTGGTTTGCAAAAAAATATTGTTTACCCCAAATAGGTGATATTAGATAATCTCCTACGGCACACCAGACTGTATCGGCACAGTGGTTGAAAAACACTGGTCTACATAACATGTAATGGTGGTTCTTTGGTCAAAATGTTGCATAGATGATGTTTTACACATCATCTTCAAGTAGGTTTTTGACAGACTCTTCAGGATACACTGTTTTGTGGGCAGTCTTATTTACGTGGCTCACCTTCGACAGCGTCTTCTCCCCGTCATCTTTGTTGTAGCGGTGTAGCGTGCAAGGACGGGTGTGGAAGAAGTGGCAAAAAGATGGAGCTAACTGTTTTAATGACGTTCACACTTTACTTCAATCAATAACGGAGCGGCATCTACTAATTCGTAGCTCACAAGTGCAACAACAACGCCTCTAATAACTACAGTTCCTTGGGTGAATAATGTATACTCACTACACCGGTATGTTTTAGCGCGTCCATAGCGAGATAGGAGTTCGAACTTTACACTACTTTATATTAGAAATGGCAACAGCGGAGGATGAATGTCTCATTACAAGAAGATAGAGAAAAAGAAGAAGCTTATCGACTCTGGTATCGCCGCGGACGTGGGCAAATTTTCAGGACTTATGCAGATCCCAAATAAACATCAGCAGGTACCGGACGGTAAGGAAAGTTGGTTTTGCATAATATTGCGAAACAAAACGCCAGATAATATGTCTGCTAATGGGTGCCATTTTGCAGTCCTTATACACACACCATAGTAAAACTTGTATCTCTGACTACAGTAGCCGTAATGGGCCGATAATCCATCAAGTGGTGCGGCTTCAAAGTCGTACTAAAACATGTTGACAGATTTTTGAGTGCCGTGTGTAATGTTCTTTATTTTCAATGGAAGATTTAAAGTTTTGGTGTTGTTTACTGGCGTCATATTGCAGTCCACACGTTTCTCTTATGTGTGAGTGCCATCGACCGGTCACACTTATCTTTACACCATGTACCAAATAAAATTGCTTCTAGGTTGGTAAGCACAACCAGAATGATTCCATACATTAGGTGCACCGGGTTATAAGGTGCACTGTCAATTTTTGAGAAAATTAAATGCTTTTAATGCGCCTTATAGTCTCTGATGGTGTCTGATGCCTTTTTGCGTGTATGACAATACGCAAATGTAATGATATTATAGGCTATTCACATTAGATTTATTAAATGGTTCGAATTGAGGCATACAGTTGTGAAAAAGTCATGTTTAAATAGCCAAAAACAAACATTTCTTACACTTCATCTTCACCGCCTGCCTCATCAATAACACATCTCCATATCAGTGACTCTTTGTCAAAAGAAGTGACACGAGACGTAGCGAGACATAGTGGGCCACCTAATGCTAGCAAGACTACTATCAGCTCTCAGGCGATGCCGAGGAGCTCTGTTTATGCACAAAAACGAGCACGGCACAAGCAATGCTAACAACACGGCTCGTGATTATAGCTGCGACTGTCAAGTTCTACAAGGTTTTGCAAAATAACTTAAGCCTGTTCATTCATTGCTACTATATTGGGTGACACCATTGTAAAGGTGACCATGTGGATGGTAGTTCATGTTAAGAGGGAAATACTCATGTTAAAAACATATTTAAAAAGTTTATGCTCTAACTATGAAAATATTTCATTAATTAAAAACACTACTACCTTGTGGAAATCTGTTTACCACAGTCAGGCCTGGAACCAATTAGCCGCAATTACCAAGGGACAACAACACAGATTAATTCCATGTTGAAATATTGAAAATATGCTAATATGTAAGTATTTGGTGTGTGAGACAAGTTTATAAATGAATAAACAGGCTTTTACAGTCTTTTTGAGTGCATAAAGAGACGTGTGAGTCATGCTCGCTGGGAGTATGTTTGTTTGTGCAACCAAAGGTGATATCTCGTGCAACCAATTGGATCCTTGGACACATTTGCCACAACATTTTGCGAAAATCATTCAACTGTACAAAACGTTGAATGTGCTGGCTTTTAAATATTTTCAATATATTCTACTTGCAACGGCAAGATGGTCAGATGGTTTGTTGTGCTAGAGATGTGCTGACAATTGCAAAGTGTTGATTTTTACAAAATAAAAAATAGAGCTTAAGAATTGACTGTAAATTGAAAAAAAATAAAATACAATTCTGTATATCACATTTCTGGTTATTGTTTCATGTTGCCTTTCATGTAGATACACTGCTATTGTGAATTTTTAGCATAAAAAATATTTCTAAAAAATGACACTTAAAGGGGAACAGCACTTTTTTGTAACATTTAGCCCATCATTTACAATCCTTGTGTAAACGAAAAACACATATGTTTTTTTGTTTTTTTTAATGCATTCTAACTAGTGAATAAATGTGATCAAAAGTCCGCTTACTTATGTTTGAGAACCGCTCTATTCTGCCTATAAATCTCTTAAAAAAAACATCCAAACACCTCCATCAAGGTTTTATATACATGATGTAAGTATATACATTATATTGCCAAAAGTATTTGGCCACCCATGCAAATGATTAGAATCAGGTGTCTTAATCACTTGGCCTGGTGTATCAAATCAAGCACTTAGGCATAGAGACTGTTTCTACAAACATTTGTGAAAGAATGGGCCGCTCTCAGTGATTTCCAGCGTGGAACTGTCATAGGATGCCACCTGTGCAACAAATCCAGTCGTGCAATTTCCTCGCTCCTAAATATTCCAAAGTCAACTTTATTATAAGAAAAATGAGGAGTTTGGGAACAACAGCAACTCAGCCACCAAGTGGTAGGCCACGTAAACTGACGGAGAGGGGTCAGCGGATGCTGAAGCGCATAGTGCAAAGACTTTCTGCACAGTCAGTTGCTACAGAGCTCCTGTGACCTTCCAATTAGCCCACGTACAGTACGCAGAGAGCTTCATGGAATGTGTTTCCATGGCCAATCAGCTGAATCTAAGCCATACATCACCAAGTCCAATGTGAAGTGTGGGATGCAGTGGTGTAAAGCACGTCGCCACTGGATTCTAGAGCAGTGGAGACGCCTTCTCTGGAGTGATGAATCACGCTTTTCCATCTGGCAATCTGATGGACCAGTCTGGGTTTGGAAGTTGCCAGGACTACATTTCGGACTGCAGTGAAATTTGGTGGAGGAGGAATTATGTTTTTCAGGAGTTGAGCTTGGCCTCTTAGTTCCAGTGAAAGGAACTTTGTATGCTCCAGGATACCGAAACATGTTGGACTATTCCATTGGATGGCACTTCAAGTTCACATGTGAGTAAAGGCAGGTGGCCAAATACTTTTGGCAATATAGTGTATGTCATGCAGTAACAAACACATTCATAATCACATTTAATATTGACGTATTTTGCTCATTTTAAAAATACGGCTGCGCATTCATTTTGCAATCACTGCAGACTTCAACAGAGGCAACATCATGAAACATCACTTACTGTACAATGTCTGCAGTCATTGGGATGCCGACTGCTAGGATGTTCATTTCTTCACATTTAGATGAAGAATGGCTTATCATTTTCGCAAAGAAAAAAGTGGCGCAGAAGCAAGCGTCTTCTCGTGTCTTTCTCGACATTTTCGGATCTAACTTGAATCCCAAAGTTGACTAACTCCTTCCTCTATCCATGTGAGGGGAATTATTTTTAATCTATAACAGTAATCATCGAACTAGTGCTACGCTGGCTCCATCTAGTGGTATGCCAAAGAATCACTTGAGTGACCAGTGTTTTATTTTCCAATATTTAAACATAGTGTTACTGTTCAAACTATGGCCAAAATATAACTGTGACAGTCTCAAGCTGTCGCGTGGGTTCCAAGGACCACCAAGCACAGACATCACTTCGAACATGGTTGACTTTATTTTATTTTTGCAAATAAAACCTCAGTCTCAGGTCGGGTCGCTTTTCAGCTCCTTCCTCTTCCACTGCTCGCTCTTCGGTCCACTTTTCAGCCGGCCGCGTCTTCGTCTGCCTCTTGCTCTCTGGCTCTTGTGCGCTGCATGGACTGCTGGCTCTCCAACTCCTTCTTCTCCGTCGTTCTCGGCGGTCGCCCTTTTACACACTGAGAGGGGATTACTTAATTGTGCCCAGCCGGGCGATTCCCGCACCTGAGGTTCGCGGCGTCGAACCCGGCGCGCCTTGCCTCACTGCTCGCTCGCCGTCCACGCCTCCTCACCGCCATCTTGAAATGGCCTCTGCCTAGCTGTCGGACTGACGGCCACGCCTCCTCGCCGCCATCCTGGAGTCGGCCCCGGCGGGGCACGCCTCGCTGTCGGTCTGCCGGCCCCGCCTCCCCACAATTACATATGCTTGTTCAATTAAACATCTGCTTTGATTTTAAATGACTACTTAGGCCTACTAGGCTACTGTATTTTAATGCTACTCATTATGCTGGTGCTTGGAGAGCAACGTTTTTTTCCGAGGTGGTACTTTGTGAAAAAAATGTTAGAAACAACCCTGATCCAGAATAAACTTTCACGAGCACCCAGACGATACAGCAGCTCACCAGCCATTGATGTCATCATAGCAGCACAAGCTAGTTAGCTCCCTCCAAACACGGCACCGCTATAAATAGTTTGTTTGCGTAAGCGCTTATAATAACAATATCACTAATACTTGGTTCATGTTCAAGTCACAAAATGTCAATGGAGTATTGTTGGCACTTTTTGAATGGTTATTTAGAGGTCTTTACGGGCAGTTGGTGCAGTTCAGCTAAATGTGTTGGTTTTCTGACATTGACTTGTTTCTTGAGCATTGTCCACATCAGGACTTTGGGAAGACCATTCTGAAACCTTCATTCTAGCCTGATTTAGCCATTCCTTTACCACTTGTTGACGTGTGTTTGGGGTCATTGTCCTCTTGGAACACCCAACTGCGCCCAAGGCCCAACCTCTGAAGAATTTGGAGGTAATCCTCTTTTTTCATTGTCCCATTTAAAGCACCAGTTCCATTTGCAGCAAAACAGGCCCAGAGGATAATACAACCACCACCATGCTTGACGGTAGGGATGGTGTTCCTGGGATTAAACGCCTCACCTTTTCTCCTTCAAACATATTGCTGGGTATTGTGGCCAAACAGCTAAATTTTTGTTTAAATTGACACCACATGGACAAAGATAAGACCTTCTGGAGGAAAGGTGTGTGGTCGGATGAAACCTGAACCTTCATGAACCTTCATGAAGTTTGGTTATTTTATGAATTTATTATGGGTCTACTGAAAATGGGAGTAAATGTGCTGGGTCAAAAGTATACATACAGCAATGTTAATATTTGCTTACATGTCCCTTGGCAAGTTTCACTGCAATAAGGCGCTTTTGGTAGCCATCCACAAGCTTCTGCTTGAATTTTTGACCACTCCTCTTGACGAAAGTGGTGCAGTTCAGCTAAATGTGTTGGTTTTCTTACATGGAAGTCCATGTCATCCGACATCATCTGACATATATATATATATATATATATATATATATATAAAAAAAAAAATAAAAAAAAAAATATATATATATATATATATATATATATATATATATATATATATATATATATATATATGAAATACTTGACTTTCAGTGAATTCTAGCTATATATATATATATATATATATATATATATATATATATATATATATATATATATATATATATATATATATATATATATATATATATTTATATATATATATATTTATTTTATTTACATAAAATAAATACTTGAATTTCAGTGTTCCGGTGGCTATCCATTAGATGGCAGTATTGTCCTGTTTAACTTCTCCGTTCATGATGAGTATATCATTTCGGCCACCGTGTTCAATGGAGAAGTCTGTTCTACATATTTACAGGCAACATACACCTTCCCCTTCGAACTGTCCTGGATGAACTGAAATTCTTGTTTCCATTCGTTTTGGAACTTGCAAGCGTATTTCTTCATCTTGCTCGTCGACGGCGTCGCCATGTCTGTAATTTCCTCGTTCTTCTGCTTATTCTCCTTGTTGCGTGCGCAGTTGTGCACTCTACTCTCTAAAAGCCCTAGATGTTATGACGTCATTGGGCAGGCAAGCTGTTTATATTGTGGGAAAGCGGACGTGAGAACAGGCTGTCCCGACTCAGTCTCAGGTCCGCATTGAGCTGAAGGGAGCGTGGCCTCCAGCTCCGGCTGAATACCGGTAGTTTGTCGGGAGAAAATCTCTGCCGGGAGATTGTCGGGAGAGGTGCTGAATACCGGGATTCTCCCGCTAAAAACGGGAGGGTTGGCAAGTATGCTGTATGTATACTTTTGAAGCCAGCAGATTTGCTCACATTTTCAGTAGACCCATAATAAATTCATAAAAGAAGCAAACTTCATGAATGTTGTTTGTGACCAACAAGTATGTGCTCCAATCACTCTATCACAAAAATGTTTTAGAAATTATTGGAAACTCAAGACAGCCATGACAGTATGTCCTTTACAAGTGTATGTAAACTTTTGACCACGATTATATATAAATGCAGAAAATAATATTCCTATTCTTAGCTCTTTCTTAGCGTCCCTGTCAACAAATGTATGAATTATGTATTATTTTACACTAAGGTCTTTTATGGCAATAATTCATTTTCTAATCATGACTTCTCTAGTTTTATACATTTATTATCCACAGCTGTTGTAGAGCAATATTATAAAGCACTTCATCACAATCATGCAGCCTTGAAGCACTGCCATTGTTACTGTATGCGTCATTGTCACTGTCATTTAGGACAGCATGTTCTCATTGGACTGCAGCAGTGCGACTCTGGATAAAGGGTGTCAGCTGGAGGTTGTTCCTGGAGGTGTGTTTCCCTTCTCGCTTTTTATGCCGCCATCATTCTGTGTGTGTGTGTGTGTGTGTGTGTGTGTGTGGGTATATTGTATGTTATTTAACCTCTCCCACTCACCGCTGGGGAGGTACAAGCTTTGCCACGGAACAAAAAGCAAAATGAAATATTTGTTGCAGAATCAAATCTGATTGCACAGTGAGTCAAGGGCAGATCATATTTTTTAGTAAAGTGCTCACTCAAGATTCAAGATTCAAGATTCAAGATGATTTATTTTCAATTCTTAACATGCACAAGACACATAAGAACTGAAAAGTACATTTTCGGCACAGTCCCACTAAGAGCAGACGTACGTTACAGGGAGACAAGACGAGACCGCCAACGGGGCAGCCATTTTTACGGCGCTCCTTTAAAAAAAGGTGGGAAAAAGGTGATATTGGGAAAGGGGGGAAGAGTAAAACAATATCGGTCAAAGGCTGGACCCACGGGAGGTGGTCCAGACTGAGTCCAAGGGAAAAAACACTCATTTGCAATGCACATTTAAACACGTTACATTTAATCACAACAAACTCGCAACAGAGGGAGGGGGAGTTGGAGCAAACAAGCGGTGGTGAAGGCGTGGTTGGGGGGAGGGGAGGTGCGTGCATGTATGCCCAATTGTCTTGGGGTGTGATGTTGAAATGTTTTTGTGGACTGGGGCCGATCTGAGTTCGACACCAGGTGTTGTTGAGAGAAAGGCGTCCATCGTCAAGGTGTCCTCTGGGGTGTTTTTCAGAACAGCCTGTTCCTGATAACACAGCGTCAAGACCATTCGATGGAGTCAAATCGTAGATTAGGATGTTGTTTTCCACGAGAAGTCAGAAAAAAAAACAATGACTCGCCTGCTCTATTGTCCATGCTGGTTTTTCTCAAATTCAATTCAATTTTCCTTCTCAGCAAACTTCTCCATGATGTGATCCATCTTGTGATTCAGATCAGAAATCGCCACAGTCTGTGATCCCACAGCCCGGCCCAAACCTCCCATTGTGAGGAACAGCCTTTGGGCTCCTTGAGTGGCTGCCATCGTCTTCCGAATTTGACGATACACCAGAGCAATGCCCAGCCCAATCAGCAGGTGCCCCGCGATCACGGTTCCAAATGGGTAGATGTCTTCCACGTCCTCGATGGAAAGGACTGAGAGGCACATGATTCTCCATTTATCCCAGGAGTCTCTCATGTACCCCGCAGCAATGGTTCCATCAGGGCAGCCAGGCTCCCCCGAACCTCTTTTCCTTGTCGAAAAGACTTTGTCAATTGTGTCGAGAGCCCAGCTGATCATATCCATGTTTGATGTTTAGATTTGAGGACAGCGCAAAGAAAGAGGCTTCAAAAAAGTTCATACAAGACAAAAACGAAGAGAGCAAGCTGGGAAGGAGGGAGCGGAAAAAGATGTGACCGCCCTCACCAGAGGCAAGACAGTGTCTAATATGTGTTTTTGTTTGGCTGTAATTATTGAATACCTTCATGAGATTCGTATTGTGCAAACATTAATCACCGTAATTAGACCACCTGTTTATTTTTTTATTTGTTATTTAACTTTTTAAAAGCGGGGTTGCAGACATTCTGTGAGGAAAGGTTAACTGTACTGAATTGACTTGATGCCAGCATATATCATATTTATGGCAAAGTATCAATCAATAAATCAATCAATGTTTATCTATATAGCCTTAAATCATAAGTGTCTCAAAGGGCTGCACAAGCCACAACGACATCCATGGTAAAGAGCCCACATAAGGGCAAGGAAAAACTCACAACCCCAATGGGACGTCGATGTGTATGACTAAGAGAAACCTTGGAGAGGACCGCATATGTGGGTGACCCCCCCCCTCTAGGGGAGACCGGGTGCAATGGATGTCGAGTGGGTCTGACATAATATTGTGAAAGTCCAGTCCATAAAGATTTTAAGCGCGCCTTATAGCCCGGAAAATACGGTAAGTTTATTCCTTTATGAGGTCCTGCTAAATTTGAACATACTGTATTGCCTGAGAAGTGTTTTTTTTAATAAAAGTATCATAGTTGTTTCATTATGTATTCACATAGCTTGGGTCAGATCTTATTTGTAAAATGAATCAATAAATGTTGTTAATGTCAAACGATTAAAATATTGAATCGCGATTAATCACATTTTGTTGATAGTTTACTCAAAATCAATCACGATTAATTGAGTATAGATATCATTTTTCATCATCAATTACTACACCCGAGACAAATAATTTTCAAGTTTATAATACCTTAATTGGACAATTAATTTGGTTTAATGAAATGTGTTTTGAACATTATGTTCAACACAAAAAGGACAAACACTTTTTTAATGCCAATAAAACAAATTATCTGCAATGCGTTGGTGTCTTGCCAGATGTTATGTTTTGTAGCATTACAGAGTTTGTGCAAAATAAAATGCTGAATTTCTGTTCTGTTCTTGGGTGTTCCAGTAGATCAAATAGAGAGATAGGGAAGCGCTTTCATAGAGTCCCATAGAAGTGGTTCATAAAGGTAATACCGCATTTTTCGGAGTATCAATCGCTCCGGAGTATAAGTCGCACCGGCCGAAAATGCATAGTAAAGAAGGAAAAAAACATATATAAGTCGCACTGCAGTATAAGTCACATTTTTTGTATTTGAAATGTATTTGATAAAAGCCAACACCAAGAATAGACATTTGAAAGGCAATTTAAAATAAATAAAGAATAGTGAACAACAGGCTGAATAAGTGTACGTTATATGAGGCATAAATAACCAACTGAGAACGTGCCTGGTATGTTAACGTAACATATTATGGTAAGAGTCATTCAAATAACTATAACATATAGAACATGCTATACGTTTACCAAACAATCTGTCACTCCTAATCGCTAAATCCCATGAACTATTATACGTCTAGTCTCTTACGTGAATGAGCTAAATAATATTATTTGATATTTTACGGTAATGTGTTAATAATTTCACACATAAGTCGCTCCTGAGTATAAGTCGCACGCCCGGCCAAACTGTGAAAAAAACTGCGACTTATAGTCCGAAAAATACAGTAGTCAGGAAAAAACGAAAGTGCGTCGAAGGACATGGCTCTTAAAAATATCACTTTCATCATCTTGTGGAAAACGATCGGACCATGCCCGTGTCTGCAGCCATCACTTTTTAAAGAAACTTTCTGGGATGCGATCAAGTTTATTCTCTAGCGTTTGAGAGCAGAACTAAACATACAAAAGGACAAGAGATGGCATTAGTTTGTTTTGTTTTGTGGTTGCTATGCCTAAATATAACTACACAGATCTGCTTGTGCAAATAAACTCATGTTAATATTAAGTCCTATTAATAAATATTGTGATTGTGTGTTCAATCCCTCAATTTGTATAATATAAACTAAAAGCTTAGTTGTGGATGTGTAGGAAATACAGTGTTTTATTCTACACGGATGACTACATTATAGCATCTTTGATGCTATTCGTTAGCATCAAGAAAATATATTGACATCGCTAGCAAAAATTGTTGAATTACAGAGACATCTAAAGCTAAATAATAAGATAAAATATGAACTTCACACTATAAAAACGACTGCAGACATGAATTTTAGATGAGACTAATATTTTTTGCAGGAAATCAACTGCAAAAAACGAAACTTATCCTTTTTCTCATTAGCGTCACTCGTTGTCTCAATCAAATACGCAACTACGCGATGCACCAATAGATCCAACTTTGTCTTTCACCGATTAATGTTTCATTTTTGTGGACTCCTCAGACATGCTGTGCCTCCAATATTTTAATCTCTAAATGTGTGAGTATCAAACGAAGTGAGGTCGTAGCGAGTAGCAACGTCTCGGTGATGATGAATGGTTTATATCTTTCTTAAGAGTTCCATACCATTTTGATTTTTTTTTTGTACATTGTCGCTTACACTCGTGGTCAAAAGTTGACATACACTTGTAAAGAACATCATGTCATGGCTGTCTTGAGTTTCCAATCATTTCTACAACTCTTATTTTTTTGTGATAGAGTGATTGGAGCACATACTTGTTGGTCACAAAAAAACATTCATGATGTTTGGTTCTTTTATGAATTTATTATGGATCTACTGAAAATGTGAGCAAATCTGCTGGGTTAAAAGTATACATACTTTGGCGGGGTTTGTTTTCCAGAAATGCAAAGAAATCGGAGCGGACATGATTTAATAATAACTATAAAAAGGTACAAACAAAAAGCGCACACAAGGCGGAAATGCAAACTTGACTATTAAACAAAAAACTAGCACAAAGGCAAAACTATGGACATGAAACAAATAACACTTACTGTGACCAGAACGAACAGCATGAACTATGATAAACATGAGTATCATGGGTAGTAGACGTAACAGAGGTAATGTCGCCAGGACGACCAACTGAAAGTGACAGGCTTAAATAGTAGTGACATGATTATGAGTCCGGTGCGTGAGTCCAAATGCATGACGGGTGAAATCAATGAGTAGTCATGGAAACAAAACAAGCAAGAGTGCACAACCAGGAACTAAAACGAGTCCAAAAACCAAACAGGACATAACTAATCAAAAATGATTCCCGGGCGCGGCACCACTGCCGCCCACTGCTCCCCTCACCTCCCAGTGGGTGAACAAGGGGATGGGTCAAATGCAGAGGACACATTTCACCACACCTAGTGTGTGTGTGACAATCATTGGTACTTTAACTTAACTTTAACTTTAACTAAGCAAAACATGATCACAGAAATTACAAAGACAGCCATGACATTATGTTCTTTACAAGTGTATGTACACTTTTTACCACGTCTGTATGTTAGGTATATTATTGAATGGGATTAAAATCAGATTACTGGTTCAGCGGTAATATTTAAGTGGGCCCCGGGACTCTATGTCGCGGAAAAGTTGGGCCTTAAAGTCAAAAAGGTTGAGAACCCCTGATTTGATTATTAACCCTTGTGTAATGTTCATATTGTTGTTACTCAGCCAGCGTTTGTGGGTCTGATGGACCCGTTGCATTTTGTGGCTTTTAATGCCTCACAATCAAACACTTTTATGTTAAAATACTGAACAAATGTTTACCTTATCCCAATAAACATCTGTTCAGTATTTTAACATAAAATACTGGCTGAGTAACAACAACATGAACGTTGCACGGAAAATTTCTCTGGCAGTTTCTGCGTTCCGCGGGGATTCTTCTTTTGTGTTTCTGCACCTGCGGTTCCCACACAAGGTTGCAACATTGTTTGTCAACACTGCCTGCTCTCATTTTCTCGCACATTTGACCCTCTGATGTTCTGTGTACCTACACTCTGTCCTCCTCCTGTCTAGGCCTGCTGTGTGTGTGTGTGTGTGTGTGTGTGTGTGTGTGTGTGTGTGTGTGTGTGTGTGTGTGTGTGTGTGTGTGTGTGTGTGTGTGTGTGTGTGTGTGTGTGTGTGTGTGTGTGTGTGTGTGTGTGTGTGTGTAAAAACAACTGAAACTTTTACTGGGATTTTATTATAGAAACAAGTCTTGTTTTTCTTTTACTGTGAAACAGAAATTGGTGGAAACAACCTTCTTACATGTTATTGACTATGGAGATGTGTTGTACATGAATGCTACTGCTGGTTGTCTCCACAAGCTGGATAGTGTGTACCACGGTGCACTGAGATTTATCACCAACTGCGCTCCCCTTACTCACCATTGCGTATTATACTCAATGGTTAACTGGACATCTTTAAGTGCTCGACGCCTCAATCATTGGTATGTTTTCATCTACAAAACCATTCTGGGTATCACTCCATCTTATCTGTCTTGTCTTTTAACAAAGAAACAAGGAAGTCACAATCTTCGTTCAATGAATGTTCTGCAATTTGTCGTACCCAAAGTAAGAACTGAACTGGGCAAGAAAGCATTTAGGTTTCCAGCAGCGAAGGCTTGGAATAACCTACAATCGAATATTAAACTTGAAACCCTTGTTACGTTGAATGAGTTTAAAGCTTCTGTGAAAGGACTGCAGTCTACCTTGTCTGTATGCACATGTGTTATGTGAGCAAGTTTTAATGTCGTAAATGTGATGTTTTATGTATTTGTTTACTGTTTTTAATGTAACCTTGCTGCTGCCCTCTTGGCCAGGTCTCCCTTGGAAAAGAGATCTTTGATCTCAATGGGATTTTACCTGGTTAAATAAAGGCTAATAATAATAATAATAACAGAACATCAATGTCCACACTTCTATTAGCCCCGGGTCCATTGGACCCGGACATCTTATATGTAAAAGAAATGTGTAGGGGGGGGATATATGTTCTTCACAGAAAATGAGCCAAAGTCAGTGAGTCTCAGTTTGAAAAATTAATTAATTGTATCATTTTTCTTTTAATAAAAAATGAAAACGGGTCCCACAGACCCGAACACCACACAAGGGTTAAATTAATGAACACATCTCCCATTTACTTCTATTTCATATTTGTCAGTTGCACAGATTCAAGTGACTCTCTTTTCTTTAAACTTTATTTCCATTTTTTTTTTCTCTCCTGTAATGCCATTGACACTGCCAATAACAGCCAAGGCTTCAGGGTTGCTATGGTTTCCCTAGATTCCAGTGCAATGGTGATTGGCTGCGGAGGACATAGTGGTTGACACCGAACTGTGTGAATAAGGAGCCTACTGTGACCCTGGCAGAATGTACCGCATTCTTATTTACTTTCAGCGCCTTTCTTTGGACGTCCTCTCAAAAGGAAACGCTCAGTGGGCTCATTTATGCTCCGCGATGTGGTGAACATGTGCTCTGAGTGGTTCAGGATGAGGGAGGGTTGAAACCACTCGCTTCAAAAAAACAGGGAGGAGTTGAGTTTAAGGACACGATCAGTGACAACTGCTGAGTAAAATAAACGGTGGGAACATCTTTGATGAACAGTATTTCTATGGAGCCACGTAATGGAAATAAATAATAGGGAGCAATAGAAAGTCTCAATCAATCAATCAATCAATCAAAGTTTGCTTATATAGTGTCATGACGCAGAGTCGAACCCACTTTTCCTCTGCAGCTGGAGCTGCAGGCACCTCTGCTCGTGCTGAGCACAACACGCCCACACAGCAACAAGCCTGCAAGCAATCAATGATCAGCGCACCTGGACTTGACGAGGGGGAGCGGCATAAAGACCAGCGGACCCGAGGAACCTTTGCCAGAACTTCGCTAACCTTCCAGTAAGCATCACGTCTGGCATTCCCTTTTCCCAGTGATTTCCTCGTCCTTGTGGTTGCTCTATCTCTCTGTGTTTTCCTCCTGGTTCATGCCCTTTTGTATTTCCCCTGTCCTCCGTGATCATGCCTTGTCACTCGATACCCATCCGGATTCCTGACTGCTCTCCCCGATCCACGACCTCCCTGCTCGGAACCAGACCACGCTGCCCTGCTCTTGCCCACGACCTCTTGCCTGTCCATGAACTGCCTCTTCGCCTTGCCCCTTTGGATAACGACGAAAGATACAACCAACATTTGCTGACAACAACTCATGTTAACGTTTACATTATTAATATTACACATAGTCAACACTCGTTCACTTTGAGTAGCATACACACGCCACGTATTCATCAAAGTTTCAAATAAACCTTGAAAACCGCAGTCCTGCCCTGGTTTTCGCCTCCTTCCCTTCTCTGATACACAACATATAGCCCTCAATCAAGAGTGTCTCAAAGGGCTGCACAAGCCACAACGACATCCTCGGCTCAGATCCCACATAAGGGCAAGGAAAAACTCACAACCCACTATGGAGTCCAGTTCATAGTGGATCTAACATAATAGTGAGAGTCCAGTCCATAGTGGATCTAACATAATAGTGTGAGAGTCCAGTCCATAGTGGATCTAACATAATATTGTGAGAGTCCAGTCCATAGTGGATCTAACATAATAGTGAGAGTCCAGTCCATAGTGGATCTAGCATAATAGTGTGAGAGTCCAGTCCATAGTGGATCTGACATAATAGTGTGAGTGTCCAGTCCATAGTGGATCTAACATATTATTGTGAGAGTCCAGTCCATAGTGGATCTAACATAATAGTGTCAGAGTCCAGTCCATAGTGGATCTAACATAATAGTGAGAGTCCAGTCCATAGTGGATCTAACATAATAGTGTGAGAGTCCAGTCCAAAGTGGATATAACATAATAGTGTGAGAGTCCAGTCCATAGTGGATCTAACATAATAGTGAGAGTCCAGTCCACAGTGGATCTAACATAATAGTGAGAGTCCAGTCCATAGTGGATCTAACATAATAGTGTGAGAGTCCAGTCCATAGTGGATCTAACATATTATTGTGAGAGTCCAGTCCATAGTGGATCTAACAAAATAGTGTGAGAGTCCAGTCCATAGTGGATCTAACATAATAGTGAGAGTCCAGTCCATAGTGGATCTAACATAATAGTGTGAGAGTCCAGTCCATAGTGGATCTGACATAATAGTGTGAGAGTCCAGTCCATAGTGGATCTAACATAATAGTGTGAGAGTCCAGTCCATAGTGGATCTAACATAATAGTGAGAGTCCAGTCCATAGTGGATCTAACATAATAGTGTGAGAGTCCAGTCCATAGTGGATCTAACATAATAGTGTGAGAGTCCAGTCCACAGTGGATATAACATAATAGTGTGAGAGTCCAGTCCATAGTGGATCTAACATAATAGTGAGAGTCCAGTCCACAGTGGATCTAACATAATAGTGAGAGTCCAGTCCATAGTGGATCTAACATAATAGTGTGAAAGTCCAGTCCATAGTGGATCTAACATATTATTGTGAGAGTCCAGTCCATAGTGGATCTAACATAATAGTGTGAGAGTCCAGTCCATAGTGGATCTAACATAATAGTGAGAGTCCAGTCCATAGTGGATCTAACATAATAGTGTGAGAGTCCAGTCCATAGTGGATCTAACATAATAGTGTGAAAGTCCAGTCCATAGTGGATCTAACATAATATTGTGAGAGTCCAGTCCATAGTGGATCCAACATAATAGTGTGAGAGTCCAGTCCATAGTGGATCTGACATAATAGTGTGAGAGTCCAGTCCATAGTGGATCTAACATAATAGTGTGAGAGTCCAGTCCATAGTGGATCTAACATAATAGTGTGAGAGTCCAATCCATAGTGGATCTAACATAATAGTGAGAGTACAGTCCACAGTGGATCTAACATAATAGTGAGAGTCCAGTCCATAGTGGATCTAACATAATAGTGTGAAAGTCCAGTCCATAGTGGATCTAACATATTATTGTGAGAGTCCAGTCCATAGTGGATCTAACATAATAGTGTGAAAGTCCAGTCCATAGTGGATCTAACATAATAGTGAGAGTCCAGTCCATAGTGGATCTAACATAATAGTGTGAGAGTCCAGTCCATAGTGGATCTAACATAATATTGTGAGAGTCCAGTCCATAGTGGATCTAACATAATAGCGTGAGAGTCCAGTCCATAGTGGATCTAACATAATAGTGTGAGAGTCCAGTCCACAGTGGATCTGACATAATAGTGTGAGAGTCCAGTCCACAGTGGTTCTAACATAATGGTGAGAGTCCAGTCCATAGTAGATCTAACATAATAGTGAGAGTCCAGTCCATAGTGGATCTAGCATAATAGTGTGAGAGTCCAGTCCATAGTGGATCTGACATAATAGTGTGAGTGTCCAGTCCATAGTGGATCTAACATATTATTGTGAGAGTCCAGTCCATAGTGGATCTAACATAATAGTGTCAGAGTCCAGTCTATAGTGGATCTAACATAATAGGGATAGTCCAGTCCATAGTGGATCTAACATAATAGTGTGAGAGTCCATACCATAGTGGATCTAACATAATAGTGAGAGTCCAGTCCACAGTGGATCTAACATAATAGTGAGAGTCCAGTCCATAGTGGATCTAACATAATAGTGAGAAAGTCCAGTCCATAGTGGATCTAACATATTATTGTGAGAGTCCAGTCCATAGTGGATCTAACATAATAGTGTGAGAGTCCAGTCCATAGTGGATCTAACATAATAGTGAGAGTCCAGTCCATAGTGGATCTAACATAATAGTGTGAGAGTCCAGTCCATAGTGGATCTAACATAATAGTGTGAGAGTCCAGTCCACAGTGGATATAACATAATAGTGTGAGAGTCCAGTCCATAGTGGATCTAACATAATAGTGAGAGTCCAGTCCACAGTGGATCTAACATAATAGTGAGAGTCCAGTCCATAGTGGATCTAACATAATAGTGTGAAAGTCCAGTCCATAGTGGATCTAACATATTATTGTGAGAGTCCAGTCCATAGTGGATCTAACATAATAGTGTGAGAGTCCAGTCCATAGTGGATCTAACATAATAGTGAGAGTCCAGTCCATAGTGGATCTAACATAATAGTGTGAGAGTCCAGTCCACAGTGGATCAAACATAATAGTGAGAGTCCAGTCCATAGTGGATCTAACATAATAGTGTGAAAGTCCAGTCCATAGTGGATCTAACATAATAGTGAGAGTCCAGTCCATAGTGGATCTAACATAATAGTGTGAAAGTCCAGTCCATAGTGGATCTAACATAATATTGTGAGAGTCCAGTCCATAGTGGATCCAACATAATAGTGTGAGAGTCCAGTCCATAGTGGATCTGACATAATAGTGTGAGAGTCCAGTCCATAGTGGATCTAACAGAATAGTGTGAGAGTCCAGTCCATAGTGGATCTAACATAATAGTGAGAGTCCAGTCCACAGTGGATCTAACATAATAGTGAGAGTCCAGTCCATAGTGGATCTAACATAGTAGTGTGAAAGTCCAGTCCATAGTGGATCTAACATATTATTGTGAGAGTCCAGTCCATAGTGGATCTAACATAATAGTGTGAGAGTCCAGTCCATAGTGGATCTAACATAATAGTGAGAGTCCAGTCCATAGTGGATCTAACATAATAGTGTGAGAGTCCAGTCCACAGTGGATATAACATAATAGTGTGAGAGTCCAGTCCATAGTGGATCTAACATAATAGTGAGAGTCCAGTCCACAGTGGATCTAACATAATAGTGAGAGTCCAGTCCATAGTGGATCTAACATAATAGTGTGAAAGTCCAGTCCATAGTGGATCTAACATATTATTGTGAGAGTCCAGTCCATAGTGGATCTAACATAATAGTGTGAGAGTCCAGTCCATAGTGGATCTAACATAATAGTGAGAGTCCAGTCCATAGTGGATCTAACATAATAGTGTGAGAGTCCAATCCATAGTGGATCTAACATAATAGTGTGAGAGTCCAGTCCACAGTGGATCTAACATAATAGTGAGAGTCCAGTCCATAGTGGATCTAACATAATAGTGTGAAAGTCCAGTCCATAGTGGATCTAACATAATAGTGAGAGTCCAGTCCATAGTGGATCTAACATAATAGTGTGAAAGTCCAGTCCATAGTGGATCTAACATAATATTGTGAGAGTCCAGTCCATAGTGGATCCAACATAATAGTGTGAGAGTCCAGTCCATAGTGGATCTGACATAATAGTGTGAGAGTCCAGTCCATAGTGGATCTAACATAATAGTGTGAGAGTCCAGTCCATAGTGGATCTAACATAATAGTGTGAGAGTCCAATCCATAGTGGATCTAACATAATAGTGAGAGTCCAGTCCACAGTGGATCTAACATAATAGTGAGAGTCCAGTCCATAGTGGATCTAACATAATAGTGTGAAAGTCCAGTCCATAGTGGATCTAACATATTATTGTGAGAGTCCAGTCCATAGTGGATCTAACATAATAGTGTGAAAGTCCAGTCCATAGTGGATCTAACATAATAGTGAGAGTCCAGTCCATAGTGGATCTAACATAATAGTGTGAGAGTCCAGTCCATAGTGGATCTAACATAATATTGTGAGAGTCCAGTCCATAGTGGATCTAACATAATAGCGTGAGAGTCCAGTCCATAGTGGATCTAACATAATAGTGTGAGAGTGCAGTCCACAGTGGATCTGACATAATAGTGTGAGAGTCCAGTCCACAGTGGTTCTAACATAATGGTGAGAGTCCAGTCCATAGTGGATCTAACATAATAGTGAGAGTCCAGTCCATAGTGGATCTAGCATAATAGTGTGAGAGTCCAGTCCATAGTGGATCTGACATAATAGTGTGAGTGTCCAGTCCATAGTGGATCTAACATATTATTGTGAGAGTCCAGTCCATAGTGGATCTAACATAATAGTGTCAGAGTCCAGTCTATAGTGGATCTAACATAATAGTGAGAGTCCAGTCCATAGTGGATCTAACATAATAGTGTGAGAGTCCATACCATAGTGGATCTAACATAATAGTGAGAGTCCAGTCCACAGTGGATCTAACATAATAGTGAGAGTCCAGTCCATAGTGGATCTAACATAATAGTGTGAAAGTCCAGTCCATAGTGGATCTAACATATTATTGTGAGAGTCCAGTCCATAGTGGATCTAACATAATAGTGTGAGAGTCCAGTCCATAGTGGATCTAACATAATAGTGAGAGTCCAGTCCATAGTGGATCTAACATAATAGTGTGAGAGTCCAGTTCATAGTGGATCTAACATAATAGTGAGAGTCCAGTCCATAGTGGATCTAACATAATAGTGTGAGAGTCCAGTCCATAGTGGATCTAACATAATAGTGTGAGAGTCCAGTCCACAGTGGATATAACATAATAGTGTGAGAGTCCAGTCCATAGTGGATCTAACATAATAGTGAGAGTCCAGTCCACAGTGGATCTAACATAATAGTGAGAGTCCAGTCCATAGTGGATCTAACATAATAGTGTGAAAGTCCAGTCCATAGTGGATCTAACATATTATTGTGAGAGTCCAGTCCATAGTGGATCTAACATAATAGTGTGAGAGTCCAGTCCATAGTGGATCTAACATAATAGTGAGAGTCCAGTCCATAGTGGATCTAACATAATAGTGTGAGAGTCCAGTCCACAGTGGATCTAACATAATAGTGAGAGTCCAGTCCATAGTGGATCTAACATAATAGTGTGAAAGTCCAGTCCATAGTGGATCTAACATAATAGTGAGAGTCCAGTCCATAGTGGATCTAACATAATAGTGTGAAAGTCCAGTCCATAGTGGATCTAACATAATATTGTGAGAGTCCAGTCCATAGTGGATCCAACATAATAGTGTGAGAGTCCAGTCCATAGTGGATCTGACATAATAGTGTGAGAGTCCAGTCCATAGTGGATCTAACATAATAGTGTGAGAGTCCAGTCCATAGTGGATCTAACATAATAGTGAGAGTCCAGTCCATAGTGGATCTAACATAATAGTGTGAGAGTCCAGTCCATAGTGGATCTAACATAATAGTGAGAGTCCAGTCCATAGTGGATCAAACATAATAGTGAGAGTCCAGTCCATAGTGGATCTAACATAATAGTGTGAGAGTCCAGTTCATAGTGGATCTAACATAATTGTGTGAGAGTCCAGTCCATAGTGGATCTAACATAATAGTGAGAGTCCAGTACATAGTGGATCTAACATAATAGTGAGAATCCAGTCCATAGTGGGGCCAGCAGGAGACCATCTTGAGTGGAGACAGGTCAGCAGTGCAGAGACGTCCCCAACTGATGCATAGATGAGTGGTCCACCCTGGGTCCCGACTTTGGATAGCTAGCGCAACATCTGTGGTCAGTCATAGTCTGTCATTAAACTGTTATGTACTGACTAGGGTTGTATGGTATACCGGTATTAGTATAGTACTACGATACTAATGAATCATATTCAGTACTATTCTGTCTGTAAAAAGTACCGGTAAAGTAAGTTTATTTCATTTACCATTATCACGGGAGGACGAGGAATAGCTAAACAAGCTTCACTACACACCGTAGCACACCGGCATCAAAATGTAAACAAACGCCATTGGTGGATCTACACCTAACATCCACTGTAATGATACCAAGTACAGTAGCGTATCTAGTTGATACTACTATGATTACGCCAATATTTTTTTGGCATCACAATATCTTCTTTCGTTTAAAAAAAATGTATATTATATTTATAAAATACGTCCCTGGACACATGCAGACTTTGACCAATGTATGATCCTGTAACTACTTGGTATCGGATCGATACCTACATTTGTGGTATCATCCAAAAACTAATGTAAAGTATCAAACAACAGAAGAATAAGTGATTATTACATTTCAACAGAAGTGTAGATAGAACATGTTAAAACAGAAAGTAAGCAGATATTAACAGTAAATGAACAAGTAGATTAATAATTAATTTTCTACCACTTATTCTTAATAATGTTGATAAAATAATAGGTAGATAAATGACACAATATGTTACTGCATACATCAGCAGACTAATTAGGAGTATTTTTTTTGTTTATTTACTACTAAAAGACAAGTTGTCTAGTACATATGTTTCATGTACCCTAAGATTTTTTGTTAAAATAAAGCCAATAATGCCATTTTTTGTTTGATCTTGGATTACAGTTTTTGAAACCTTACATTTTCTGAGATTTTCAATTCAAGGTGTTCATAAACTGTAAAACATAATCCTCAAAATTATAATCAATAAAGACTTGACATATCTCACTTTGCATGTAACAAGGTCATATCACGTGTTATTAAATGTTACATTCTTGTGTCAGTTGCACATGATTTATTTTGTTAAATTCTCCAGAAAAATATTAATTAGTTATATTAATTTGTTTTTAAGTTTTGTTTTGTTTTCTACGCTACACATGTGCCTCTTGAGACATTGCTGTAGGCTCTGCATGGTCATGTTATCTCTAAATTAAACAAAAATTGATGCTAATAAACCTTCTTTTTCCTCTTTTTTTCCCAAATAAGAATCAATAAGAGAACCGTTAAGGAACCGAATCGTTAAGCAGAAAGTGGAATCAGAACCGGAACGATTCTCATTCCGACCGATGGGCTTCGTGTAACTCAAACGAAGCCAACGTCTCTCAGTGGTTTCCTCTAATGAACCCCCGGGGGACCGAAAGTCTCTCTGACGCTCCTGGATTGAATTACTATTGATAACTTGATGTTATTAATTTATCTGTGCAAGACCCAGTGTGAGTTACATTCTTTATTTATGCCGCTTATATGGCTTTTTTTTCATACTTCTTCATCTCCCTGCTTTTATTAGCTTTGTACACTCCCTGTTCCTGTGTACTTACTACTTTTACTTGGTAGAACAGGGAGCCTGTTGATTAGACTGAGTACTTCTGCCACCTAGCAGCAAGCTTGTGTATCGTTCCTACATGCATACTAAAGTTAGAAACAAGGAATGAACATTTCTCCTGCTGCTCCTGACCCCTAATTTAATAAACTCAACCGAAACCAAACCAAGTCCCAAGATCCGGTATAACTGGAAAGCTTTCTCAAGTGACGCTGGCCTTCAAACCAGATACGCAGAGGAGATGAGGAGACGATTGCAGTAGCTGGACAGGGGAGCGGAGGCCAGCGGAGAATACAGGAGATTCGTCACTGCGAATGAGGAAGCGACCAGGCTGTGCGTGCCCATGATGGAGAGAGTCAGTACCTCCAGACGATCCAAACACCCAGAGGTCGTAGCAGCACGAGTGAGAACCAACTGTGGAGAGGCGTGGCTAACTGAATGAAGCCAAACAGTTTCTTTTCAGATGCTATGATACCATCAAATGGGAAGAACTGATGGAGAGAGTGCGGAGGGTGCAGGCGGCGCAAGGTGAACAACAGTATGGGGTGGCCTGGAGGGTCATCAATGAGGTGACGGGGCGGAAGAGGACCAAGGAGGGACAGGTGGAGGGAGGCAGCCCGGAGAAGAGGGTGACAACCTGGTCCAGTCACTTCAAAAGGCTGCTGGAAGAAACAGCAGACGCAGCTGAGGAAGAAGAAATACCATCAGTCCTCCCAAACCTGAACATCAACGATGGTCCCTTCACACTCGGAGAGCTCGCCAGGGCAAAAGCCACAGTAAGAGTGGGAAAAAGCGCTGGCCCGGACGGCATACCCCCAGAGGTCCTGAAGAACTGTGATCTCGATGACATCATTCTAGAGTTCTGCAACCTTGCTCTGCTACACAATCGGCTGCCTGAGATGTGGTCTCTATCAAACATTGTGCCAGTGCCCAAATCCGGAGACCTCTTGAAGCCAGACAACTACCGAGGCATCAGCCTGACCTGTATCACTGCGAAAGTCTACAACCGCATGATTCTAAACAGGGTCCGGCATGCAATCGACCTTCACCTGAGAGTAAATCAGAACGGTTTTCGAGAAGGACGAACAACTACAGCCCAGATCCTGGCACTTAGGAGATTGATTGAGGAGGTGAGGAAGGACAACCTGACTGCAGTCCTATGCTTCATAGACTTCAAAAAGGCATTTGACTCGATACACTGAGGCACGATGGTGAAGATCCTGAAGGCATACAGTATTCATCCGAACCTACTCCGAGCAATAGAGTCCATGTACGCAGGAACAAGGGCCAGGGTGGTGACTCCAGATGGCAACAGCGAGGAGTTTGACATCCTGGCTGGAGTTATACAAGGGGATACATTAGCCCCCTTCCTCTTTATCATAGTCCTTGATCATGCGCTCAGGAAGGCAATAAATGGGCGAGAGCAGGGACTTGGCTTCACGCTGACACCAAGGAAGTCGAGTCGACAATTGGCAGTGGTCCTGACAGAACTTGACTATGCGGATGACATCAGTCTGCTCTCCAACAACGTGGAACAAGCACAAGAACTACTACACAGGGTAGAGCTAGAGTGCGCCAAGGTTGGCCTTAGGCTAAATGCCAAGAAAACTGAGGTCATGACCTACAACGTTCCACCAGAACATCAACCTCTGATAACAGCAGGAGGCACTGTGCTGAAAGATGTTGAGGACTTCAAATACCTGGGCGCATGGGTCAACTCAACTGAGCAAGATCTAAAAGTGAGGAAGGCACTTGCATGGAGGGCCCTGAACAGCATGACAAGTGTATGGAACTCCAACCTCCCCCGCCAAATCAAACTCAGCTTCTTCTATGCGACAGTTGAGTCCGCTCTCCTCTATGGCAGCGAATGCTGGACCCTGAAGCCAATCCTGGAGAAGTCTCTGGATGGATGCTACACCAGGATGCTGAGTGCAGTGCTTAACATCAACAAGAGTGCGCACGTAACCAACAGAATCCTCTACAAGGGAATACCAAGGGTGAGCGAGAAGATTGCTGTAAGGAGAATGAGACTAGCAGGACACTAGGACGTCAGGAGCTGCCAGCCAGCAAATTGGTGCTGTGGGAACCAACACATGGGCATCGGTCAAGAGGACGTCCCACACTAACATACGTGGACATACTCAGGAAGGATGCAGGAGCTCGGCGTACCAAGGAACTGGCCAAATGTATGGAGAATCGGGATGACTGGAAGCAACGATGGAAGGCTCGTCTGAGGACGACTTAGAGAGATAGCCAATCAGATCACAAGTTGTTGACAGTAGCCTATCTAGGTAGCCTGATGTTAACAAGACTGTGATTGGATACTCACTTGTCATTCCAAAGTGAGTGTTGCGCCGTAGCCCGACCGGGATAGCAGAGAAGGAGAACAAAATGTTGATTAGGTGGCAGATATATATTTGCAAGGCCATTTTCAAGAAGGATATTTAAAGAGAAACTACATCTTGTGAGACGATGTCGGCCAACCCCGGAAGCTAGCTCAGCTGTTCTGCCGATGAAATGGGGAAATCCTCGCCATTTCCACTCAAATCAGCCGACGAGGAGAACCGCCGGCTTATACGGCGTCGAATACCCAATAGGACGTAAATGTGTTCCTGTATAGTATTTCTCCAGCTATGGTCATGTGGTGACATCAAATATGGTATTTTGAGATGTAATCATTGAAGTCGGATATCACTGAAGACCTAGGTGGGAAACGCATGGCCTGCCCCCGATAGTTGAGGTGTACCGATGATGAAAATTACAGGTCTCATCTTTCTAAGTGGGAGAACTTGCACAATTGGTGACTGACTAAATACATTTTTGCCCCACTGTATGCATGAATGTACAATATGAGTGAACATTTCCAGCAATGCTGTACAACAGTAACTGTGTGCTAATCAGCATTGGCTCATGGCCACAAATAGTCGCAGCAAGTGGAAGGTCAACAAAACACCAGATTTCTTCCAACTTTCCAGTTTAGAGTAGAAGTGTCTGTAAGACTCAATTGCTTTGTATTCAAATGTGTTTTTAATGACGCTACTTTGCTCTGCATACTACAGTATACTCCTAGTCTTCTGATGCAATTATGCTTTAAAGGCCTACTGAAATGATTTTTTTTAATTTAAACGGGGATAGCAGATCTATTCTATGTGTCATACTTGATCATTTCGCGATATTGCCATATTTTTGCTGAAAGGATTTAGTATAGAACGACGACGATAAAGATTGCAACTTTTGGTATCTGATAAAAAAAAGGCTTGCCCCTACCGGAAGTAGCGTGACGTAGTCAGTTGAACATATACGCAAAGTTCCCTATTGTTTACAATGATGGCCGCATGAAGTGAGAGAGATTCGGACCGAGAAAGCGACAATTTCCCCATTAATTTGAGCGAGGATGAAAGATTTGTGGATGAGTAAAGTGCAAGTGAAGGACTAGTGGGGAGTTGAAGCTATTCAGATAGGGAAGATGCTGTGAGAGCCGGGGGTGACCTGATATTCAGCTGGGAATGACTACAACAGTAAATAAACACAAGACATATATATACTCTATTAGCCACAACACAACCAGGCTTATATTTAATATGCCACAAATTAATCCTGCATAAAAACACCTGCGTGTTTGTTATGCTAGCTCCTAGCTCCTCTGCTAGCTCCTAGCTCCATAGAACACGCCAATACAATTCAAACACCTGATCAACACACACAATCACTCAGCCCAAAAGACCGTTCACCTAACCCAAGGTTCATAAAGCTTATATATTTTTAAAAAGTTACGTACATACGCAAAAAAAAAGTTGCGCACATACGGTCAAGCGATCAAATGTTTAGAAGCCAAAGCTGCATACTCACAGTAGCACGTCTGCGTCTTTGTCATCCAAATCAAAGTAATCCTGGTAAGAGTCTGTGTTGTCCCAGTTCTCTACAGGCGTCTGTGTAACGAAGTCAAAAGTCCTCCTTGTTAGAGTCTCTGTTATCCGAGTTCTTCCATCTTGACTGCAGCTTTCGGGAATGTAAACAAAGAAGCGCCGGCTGTGTACTGTTGTTGCTGACTACGTTCGAAAAATACGTCCATTTCGCACCGACAACTTTCTTCTTTGCTTGCTCAGCTTCCTTCTCCATAATGCAATGAACATGATTGCAACAGATTCACGAACACAGATGTCCAGAATACTGTGGAATTATGAAATGAAAACAGAGCTTTTTCGTATTGGCTTCAATGTGGAAGGCATACCCGTGTTCCCCGGTCTACGTCACGCGCATACGTCATCCTCAGAGGCGTTTCGAACCGGAAGTTTAGCGGCAAATTTAAAATGTCACTTTATAAGTTAACCCGGCCGTATTGGCATGTGTTGCAATGTTAAGATTTCATCATTGATATATAAACTATCAGACTGCGTGGTCGGTAGTAGTGGCTTTCAGTAGGCCTTTAATAAGCATAAAAAAATACATTTTTCTTAGGCGCAAACTTGCTGTTCATACTTACAATTGATAATAGGCCGGAGGCATCTTTAATGTTGCTGTGACGCTGTAGCACCTTTCACAGTTGCCTGTAAAGAACAACCTTCTTTAAAAAGGCATTGACACGGAACTGGAAGCTGACTTGGCTTTTTTTTTTTTTTTCGTTTACTATCAAAGCTGTAACTGAGGCAAGAAGCCGTCTGTGTGTAAGCATATTCTGCAACGCCGGTGTCCTGAAGAAATGTACTGCTTCATTAAGAAAATGCAACCAGTTGCGTAATTCGATAGTTTGCAAGATAAGTGATGAATGGATTTGGATTACATTTTGAGAAAATACACAAGCGCTTTTTTTTAGTTTTTTTTAATCATTTAAATTGTTATTCGTATATGAGCTTGTCAACATACTTACTGTTGACATTTATTCTGTCACCATACAGTACAGACAAACAACCAGCCATGCATTAACCATACACCCTTGTATGGTGTTCGGGTCTGTGGGACCCGTTTTCATTTTTTATTAAAAGAAAAATGATACAATTAATACATTTTTCAAAATGAGACTCACTGACTTTGGCTCATTTTCTGTGAAGAACATATATCAGAATACATATTTAATGACCACACACCATACACCCCCCCTACACATTTCTAATACATATGAGATGTCCGGATCCACAGGACCTGGGGCTAATAGAAGTGTGGAATGTTCTGTGTACTGCACACGCACACACACACACACACACACACACACACACACACACACACACACACACACGCACACACACACACACACACACACACACACACACACACACACACACACACACACACACAGCAGGCCTAGACCGGAGGAGGACAGAGTGTAGGTACACAGAACATCAGAGGGTCAAATGTGCGAGGAAATGAGAGCAGACAGTGTTGACAAACAATGTTGCAACCTTGTGTTGGAACCGCAGGTGCAGAAACACAAAAGAAGAATCCCTGTGGGACGCAAAAACTGGCAGATAAATTTTCAATGCAACGTTCATATTGTTGTTACTCAGCCAGCGTTTGTGGGTCTGATGGACCCGTTGCATTTTGTGGCTTTTAATGCCTCACAATCAAACACTTTTATGTTAAAATACTGAACAGATGTTTATTGGGTTAAGGTAAACATCTGTTCACTCGAGTGTTGCACTCAATTGTCTTCATCCTGTCGTAATGTAATGAAGGAAAGTCCCTCATGGAATGAAATACCCCCCTCACATTTGTGCATTTAAGATTTGATTGTATCTTTTCATGGGACAAAACCAAATACATGACATGTTGATGTGCAATATATAGTGGACAGTATTTAAAAGAACACAACTCGCTGGCAACAAAAGTAATTACGCCAATATTTTTTTCACTAAGGGGTGTAACCGTACATTCCGGACTATAAAGTGCACTTAAAATCCAAAAATCCTCTTATAACCCGGTGCGCCTTGAATATGTATTGATTCTTGTTGTGCTTCTTCTGGTTGTTTGTAATGATAAGTGTGACCAGTAGATGGCAGTCACGCATAAGAGATACTGAAGGTTGACGCCTTTTCAATACTGTAAATGACGCTAGCAAGTATCGGTAAGCAAGCAAGACCAAAACGTTGATGTTTAATTAAGGATATAGAATATTACACATGACGCTCAAAAATCTTTCAAAGTGTATTAGTAGATTGTTGGCGCGTTACGGCTATACATAGTCAGACGTACTGTGCTTCAACATACCGGTATAATTATGGTGTGTGTATAAGGACCCCAAATAGGCACCTATTAGGAGACATATTATCCTGTGTTTTGTTTCTATTGTGTATTTGGCATCTGCAAATGTCCCGAAAATGTGTGCGCGTTCGCTATTGTACTCCGCGCCGTAGTCAATAAGACCCGCCCACAAAACGGTGCATCCTGAAGAGGCGGTCAGAAAGCGGCTTGAAGGTGGTCTGTAAAACATCATCTACATACCATCAAACATGGTATGTAGACCACAAGGAAGTGTTTTAAATGAAGAAAAAAATAATCATAATATGTCCCCTTTAATGCGCCTTATAATCAATCCGGTGCGCCTTTTGTATGAAAATAGACCTGAATAAACTTGTTCATCGACTGTGTGCCCTATAATCTGGTACACGTTACGGTCTTAAAAATATGGTACTCACTTTATTGTTGTGTACAGGAGAAGTAGACGGCACAGACAACAAGGGGGAATAGTTAGCTTTATTATTTCATAATATATACATACAATATCTCTATACATATTTATATGTATATAATAACAAACAATAATCTAAAACTAGAGAATGGAGTGTGACGAGATCCAAGAGTATGTATGGTGCGCAACTATGTGTGAATTTACTGTTGTGTGTTACCGAGAGTGTTGAGCGAGAGGCGGAAGTCCCAGAGGGGAAAAACAGGTTTGAATGTCCGTGAGACAGGCAGGTAGTCGGGGGGTATAGCGAGGCGTCAACAGGTCCGTGTCCAGGCGATAGGTTGAGATCCAAGAGGGGCAGCCAGAGAACCAGAGGGGAACAACAAGGAAGACAAGATGCACAGCTCGTCACGTGGAACAAACGTAGACTGCAGGAAGGACGACAAGGAAGACACGATACCAATCAAACACGACGGTTGCGAACACACAGAAAGAGAGCAAGGTTGCATAGATCTGGATGATCGCTCAGATGATTACGTTCTGGCCCGGAACGCAGGTCTGCACTGGCTTAAGAAGCTCAGGAAGATCATCAACGACAGGTGCGCCGAGTGCTGATTGATTGCAGCTGCTTGTTGCCGCCGGAGTGACGCGTGCAGGAGATGAGTGGCCGTGGGCGTGTCCCGAGGGGCGGTGCGCGGGGATCATTGATGAAGTGACATTTATATCGCATCCGAGTGTCATTTTTTCTGTATTGTCCCATGAAATGATACAGTAAGATATTTGGAAAACGGAAGCGCCTACCCACTCGTGAGGTACTATTTTCGACATCAGATGTTTGCACAGTAATTATGTCATTGCAGAAAGCACACAATGTTGCAGCAACATCCTGCTTGCCTTGTTTTGTTATGATGTAGCTATTTTGCAGGATCTAAAAAAAACAAAACAATTAAGAGGTTTTTGATTTGCAAATGACCTTCTTTACACAGTGGGGGGGGGGTGCTATGTATGCATTTTAAGGTCTACAAAAACTCATTATTTCACATTGTCTGTACTTTGTTGTTTGCTTCCTCATCCTTGTTGCTTTGAATGGTAACCAACACTCCCTGCAAACAGTTAAATATGTCTCGTGGACATAAGATCTTGACCTGGGAGTTCAGGAATATTTTCAAATATTCAGCTGTGGCGGATTTACTTGAGCAAACAAATTGAAAGAGCAAATGGGAGCAGATGCCAGATGTGCAAGCATTTTACTCCAATGGGAACACGTCCTGGTAAGAGGTAGAAGGCACAGCAGACATTGGTCTAATAATAGCCGGCTTCTCGTTAAGGCCCCCTTTGCAGTATGGAGAGGTAAACAATGTTAATTGAGCTTTTGGGCTTATTCAATTAAACAATCATCACGCAGAACAAACAACTGCGTAACAATATGACATTCCTTAAGGCAATTTGCATGCCTGAAACAAATAAACTACTCTATACTCGGTGTCCCAATCCAATATCAGCAAAAAAACTAATATTGTTTTGCATCTAAAATTGCAGATTTAAGCTCTGATTTAATTAGTTTTGCAGCACGTTTACTTGTGCACGGCTTAACATATAAATGTCATCTAATAAGCCGAGAAGTTTTATTTTTCCTTGCATTTGTCATAACGTGGGGGTTTTCGCATCTTACTGCAAGGATTGTTCTCACAGGACGCAAACTAACTTTTCCGGACAACGGTAGCAGGTAGGAACATATTTAATAATCAATTAATCCTACACAGCAGAAATGACAGAAACAGTCTTGCCTCTGGTGAGGGCGGTCACATTTTTCTCCGCTCCCTCCTTCCCTGCTTGCTCTCTTCGTTTTGTCTTGTCTGAACTTTTTTGAAGCCTCTTTCTTTGCGCTGTCCTCGAATCTAAACATCAAACATGGATATGATCAGCTGGACTCTCGACGCAATTGACAAAGTCTTTTCGACGAGGAAAAGAGGTTCCGGGGAGCCTGGCTGCCCTGATGGAACCATTGCTGCGGGGTACGTGAGAGACTCCTGGGATAAATGGAGAATCATGTGCCTCTCACTCCTTTCCATCGAGAAAGTGGAAGACATCTACCTATTTGGAACCGTGATTGCGGGGCACCTGCTGATTGGGCTGTGCATTGCTCTGGTGTATCGTCAAATTCGGAAGACGATGGCAGCCACTCAAGGAGCCCAACGGCTGTTTGTCGCAATAGACAGATTGGGCCTGGCTGTGGGAATACAGACTGTGGCGATTTCTGAACTGAATCGCAAAATGGATCACATCATGGATAAGTTTGCTGAGAAGGAGAATTGAATTGAATTTGAGAGAAACCAGCACGGACACATAGAGCAGGCAAGTCATTGTTTTGACTGCTCAAAGAAAACAACATCCTAATCTACGATTTGACTCCCTCAAATGGTCTTGACCTATCAGGAACAGGCTGTTCTGAAAAACACCCCTGAGGACAGTGGCTGATCCGTTGGCTGACCCGTCTTGTCTCCCTGTAACATATGTCTGCTCTTAGTGGGACTGTGCCGAAAATGAAATTTCAGTTCTTATGTGTCTTGTACATGTTAAAGAATGGACAATAATAAAGCATCTTGAATCTTGACTCTGGATCTTGAAAAGGAAAGTGTGCCGTTCACACGAGAAGCTAAGGCAAAAAACTTAGAACATGAAACTATGGACATGAAAACCTCACTAAACTATGGCATGAAACAAATAGCATTAACTGATGAAATAAGCAAGACTTACTGTGGCAAGAAAAGAGCAGCAAGAACTATGGTAACGCATGAAAACAAGCATGAACAGAGCAATGTCGCCAGGCAGACTAACTGGCAACGACAGGCTTAAATACAAAACCCCGTTTCCATATGAGTAGTATGTGTTGAATGTAAATATAAACGGAATACAATGATTTGCAAATCCTTTTCAACCCATATTCAGTTGAATGCACAACAAAGACAAGATATTTGATGTTCAAACTCATAAACTTTTTTTTTTTTGCAAATAATAATTAACTTAGAATTGCATGGCTGCAACACGTGCCAAAGTAGTTGGGAAAGGGCATGTTCACCACTGTGTTACATGGCCTTTCCTTTTAACAACACTCAGTAAACGTTTGGGAACTGAGGAGACACAATTTTTAAGCTTCTCAGGTGGAATTCCTTCCCATTCTTGCTTGATGTACAGCTTAAGTTGTTCAACAGTCCGGGGGTCTCCGTTGTGGTATTTTAGGCTTCATAATGCGCCACACATTTTCAATTGACCACTAAATGGTAACACCCGAATAAGTTTTTCAACTTGTTTAAGTCGGGGTCCAAGTAAATCAATTAATGGTAGCTAAGCACACAATAGCGCACAGGCTAAACATACGTAGTAAGTTTCCTTAATTGATCAATAGTACACCTGTAACATGACATTTGTCAACATAAAACAAGTCTCATAATTATAGTGCCATATTATTTACAGATACAGTCTCTAAGGCAGAGAGCATATTAGAAATGTTCCACTAACAAATGTGTTTGGATCATTGAACATACACTCCAAAGGCATTATTTTGTCATAAAGTTAGTGTTTTCACACCTACCATTGTTCTCTGAGTAATTCCACGTACAAACATGGTCTAATGTTCCACACTACAAAATAGAAAAACATATGTTTTGTGATTCAGGCTACTAGAATATCCGATTAATACTGGTAGCGGCCAATACTCAAAGCTCCAATATAGTAGTATTCTTAGTAGTAGTAGTACTATTTATTTATTCGGTCAATGGTCAACAAAATAAACAAACAGTTTTACATAAACAAACAGTTGTACATTCATAAATTAAAAATGTTGCAGACCGAAAGGGTTACCCTATAAACAAAGTCGAATACAAGATGAGCTTCCAAAAATTATGAAATTTCCTTTTCACAACATATCATAAATACACATTGTACACAACATAAATACTGTTCAGTTATATACATTGTAAAGACACCAAAGTGCATATATATTTATTTTTTTATCAGCTGTTTAAGTCATCGCAGTCATAAAATGATATTGCTGAATCGACAATATGTCTAATATATTTTTTTTAAATGTTGATGGTCTATATCAGGCCTGGGCAATTATTTTGACTCGGGGGCCAAATTTAGAGGAAAAAAATGTGTCTAGGGGCCGGTATATTTATTTTTAGGAAGAATAATACAAAACCTCACAATAAAGTCTGATTGAATGCTAAAAACTTTATGACAGACCGCCTTAAAAACGGAATGGTATTTTACATTTTTCAATGAACGATAAAACACTGAATATTGACAACATATGAACGTCACACACCCTCTCGATCGACATATTTTACAATCAAGCCAAACGCGACAATAATGCGACAAACAGCGAAATATGAACGCAAAGAAACAACACCTACAATCTGATATATCACTAAGCTTTAGATCTTTGTTGTGAAAATCTCCTTCCGCGTCTGTCCCTGACACCCGCATTTCAGGCTGACACTCTGTGGAAACGCTCCCCGCCCACACTGCTTAGTGCCTCGTCTGAGCTGCTGTGACTTAGATTACCATAGTAGCTAATTAGATTACCATAGCAAATAATTAGACTACCATAGTAACTAATTAGATTACCATAGTAACCAGTAAATCATGCAAAAGTGCAGATTCCAACCATTGAAATACTTAGTATAGTTCAAGACTTACGGTCATTTGAAAGCATCACTGCACATCATAATGGCAGCTACACTTTCCATCTTAAAGATCTAAAAAAAATATTTGGGAATGTCCGGCGGGCCAGATTGAAAAGCTTAACGGGCCGCATGTGGCCCCCGGGCCTTAATATGCCCAGGTCTGGTCTATATATTGTTGATAAATGGCTTTGGCTTTGCATAGTAGAGTTTTAACTTGCACTTACAGATGTAGCGACCAACTGTAGTTACTGACAGTGGTTTACTGAAGTGTTCTTGAGCCCATGTGGTGATATCCTTTATACACTAATGTCACTTTTTGATGCAGTACCGCCTGAAGGATTGAAGGTCACGGGCATTCAATGCTACGTGCAGTGATTTCTCCAGATTCTCTGAACCTTTTGATAATATTACAGACCGTAGATGGTAAAATCCCTAAATTCCTTGCAATAGCTGGTTGAGAAATGTTGTGCTTAAACAATTTGCTCACACATTTGTTGACAAAGTGGTGACCCTCGTCCCATCCTTGTTTGTGAATGACTGAGCGTTTCATGGAAGCTGCTTTTATACCCAATCATGGCACCCACCTGTTCCCAATTAGCCTGTTCACCTGTGGGATGTTCCTAATAAGTGTTTGATGAGCATTCCTCAACTTTCTCCGTCTTTTTTGCCACTTGTGCCAGCTTTTTTAAACACGTTGCAGGCATCAAATTCATAATGAGCTATTATTTGCAAAAAGTAACGTTTTCCAGTTCGAACGTTAAGTATCTTGTCTTTGCAGTCTATTCAATTGAATATAAGTTGAAAAGGATTTGCAAATCATTGTATTCTGTTTTTATTTACCATTTACACAATGTGACAACTTCAGGGGTTTTGGGGTTTTGTATATACTTCATCATACAATACTCATGCTGCCTAAATGACAACTCAACGTTTAGTAGTTATGGCAACGTGGTATGGATGGTGCAGTCCAGTGCATTATTTTTTCCTTCAGAAAGCCAATACAAACACTTAATGCCTGATTTACTAAAGGTCCAAACAGCAAGCGGTAAACGGTGTGTGCAAATAATTAAATAAGCGTGTATATTTAGTGGGTGTGTTGCATGCAATTTGCTAACACTCATTTACCGCACATCCATGTTATCATGCTGCCACCTGTGGCGTTAAGCTATGTTTTCAAACAAGAGGCTCAAAACACAAAAAATGCATATTTCTGTAAGTTTTGATCATAAAGGATTTATGTCAGTAAATATATTGTATGTGATAAAAGGAACAATTTTAACAAAATACTGCATATATAATATGTGAATATTACATATATTTTATATTGCGACTATGGTACATTTTAGTCCACTTGTTACCTTGTTTTTCCACCCTCTTTCTGTGCCCTTGTGTGCATTATCCTTTCCATCCTTTCTAACCGAGCTACCGTGTGGAACAATTTCCCTTGTGGATCATTAAAGTTTGTCTAAGTCCAAGTTCAAAATATTAATGGACACCTAAACAAATTGAATTTGTTTTATTCAGCCCTTTAACCTATCTTGCAGCTATACAATTATAAAATGATGTTGCTGAATAGGCAATATGTCAAATATCGTTTATCTGACTGTCCAACATTTTGACACACACGCACACACACACACACAGACACAGGACGGAGGATTCTCGTCTGTGCAGCAACTCAGCCACAGAGTGGTGGAGTGTGAAATTTGGTGGAGGAGGAATTATGGTGTGGGGTTGTTTTTCAGGAGTTGAGCTTGGCCCCTTCCTCTTCCAACATGACTGTGCACCAGTGCACAAAGCAAGGTCCATAAAGACATGGATGACAGAGTCTGGTGTGGATGAACTTGACTGGCCTGCACAGAGTCCTGACCTGAACCCGATAGAACACCTTTGGGATGAATTAGAACGGAGACTGAGAGCCAGGCCTTCTCCACCAACATCAGTGTGTGACCTCACCAATGCGCTTTTGGAAGAATGGTGGGAAATTCCTATAAACACACTCCGCAACCTTGTGGACAGCCTTCCCAGAAGAGTTGAAGCTGTAATAGCTGCAAAAGGTCATATTGAACCCTATGGGTTAGGAATGGGATGGCACTTCAAGTTCGTATGTGAGTCAAGGCAGGTGGCCAAATACTTTTGGCAATATAGTGCATATAGACTTAGACAAACTTTATTGATCCACAAGGGAAATTGTTCCACACAGTAGCTCAGGTACAAAGGATGGAAAGGATAATGCAGGTTTAAAGTAGACTAAAAATGTACCATAGTAGCAATATACAATATAACATATATCATATTTACATATTATATATACAGTATATAGCATATACTGATATATTTTTATATAATATATACAATACATGACAAATCCCAACTACCACGTATAATATTACAGTATATGTAACAGCAACATAAAATAGGATTGTCCAGCAGTTTGTCCTGTGTCCTCCTGTCCCTCACTGACACAAATACTTTGTCCTCCTGTCCCTCACTGACACAAACGCCTCCAACTGCGTGCCAATAGTTTGGCCGGCTTCACGGATCAGTTTGTCGATCCGGTTCAAGTCGCTTTTGCTGGTGCTGCTCCCCCAACAAACCACTGCAAAGTACAGGGCACTGGCCACAACGCACACAATATTTTGCATAATAATGAAGACAGTGTCACGCCGCCAGCCCGCGGGCGCTCATCTCCTGCTGCAATCAATCAGCAATCGACACACCCGTCGTCGATGAGCTCTCCTGCCTTCATAATAAGCCTGCACATCCTGCTATCCCATGCCAGAACGTAGTCATCTGTTCCCGTACAGTAAGCCTACACGTCAAGCTCTATGCGCATTCTTTGCGTTTTCTCCCCCGTCGTGTTTGTTGTCTCGCGTCCTTCCTTGTCGTCCTCCCCTGCAGCCTGCCTTCGTTCCCACGTCACGAGCTGTGTGTCTCGTCTTCCCCGCGTTCCCTTTGCCTCCCTGGCTGCCTCTTGGATCTTGACCCCGAAACTTGGACACAGACCTTCAACCTCTAATCGCCCCGACGTCCTGCCTGCTCACGGATTCACGAGCCTGCCCTGTTCCTATTGGATTTTTTTTTTTTTTTTTAGATTTTATTTGTAAAAAGCACTTTACATTGAGTAAACAACCTCAAAGTGCTACAGTATATTAAAAAAATAATCATAATAAACTAAAAAATACAAAAAAACTAGAAATAAAAAGATAATAAAAAATAAATACAAATAAAAACTAGAACAGCCATATAGCTAAAACCAGTATGCATATATCTAAAGCAGTGGTTCTTAACCTGGGTTCGATCGAACCCTAGGGGTTCGGTGAGTCAGCCTCAGGGGTTCGGCGGAGCCTCCGCCACGGAGGTAAAGACACATCCGACTTATCGTGTAAATAAAAACTTCTCCCTATCAGCGTATTATGGATACTCCCAAACAATGTTCCCTCTATTTTTCCATCTCATTTGTAGATTGTTTGATTCATCGATTGAAACTTTTACTAGCAGATTGCAAAGGAAGAGAATACATTATATGAAACAGTACAGTTTACACAGTACAGTACATATTCCGTACCATTGACCACTAAATGGTAACACCCGTTAATCAATTCATGGTAATTTGTGTAAGGTGTGTAATTTGTTTGGAGTTCATGCACTGTGTTGGTTTTGTTCTTTGAACAAGGTGGTGTTCATCAGGGGCGCCGAAAAGGGGGGGTAAAGGAGACGGATTCTACGGGCCCATGATGGAGGGGGCCCAGAGAGGCCCCTAATGATGATGAAATTATAATACAGGGGGCCATGTAAAGATTATTTTCATGGGGCCCATGGTGGTGTTCATGCACGGTTAATTTTGTGCACCAGTAAAAAAAACATATCACTTTTTCTTGAATTTGAAAAAAAACAACATTTTATTTTTCACTAAAGAAGGGTTCGGTGAATGTGCATATGAAGTTGGTGGGGGTTCGGTACCTCCAACAAGGTAAAGAACCACTGATCTAAAAAAAGGCTTTTTTAAAAAGAAGGGTTTTTAAGCGTTTTTTAAAAGCATCCACAGTCTGTGGTGCCCTCAGGTGGTCAGGGAGAGCGTTCCACAGACTGGGAGCGGCGGAGCAGAAAGCCCGGTCTCCCATTGTTCGTAGCTTTGTCCTCGGAGGTTAGTCTGTCCGGAGCGGAGGAGTCATGTGGAGGATTTGGGGGTGAGTAGTTCTTTGAGGTAGAGGGGGGCATTTCCATGGAGGCACTGGTGGGTTAGTAGGGAGATTTTGAATTCAATCCTGAGTGGAACAGGAAGCCGGTGAAGGGATTTGAGAGTTGATGTGATATGGTCCACGCCCCTATTGGACTTCTGTCTCTCTCGCTCAACACTCACGGTAACAACTCAGCAATTAATTCCCCACACATAGTCACACACCACACACTTTTGGATTTAGTTTCACACTCCTGTACAAAACACAGAGGCGCAAAAGGGATTGCACGCCTTAGTCTGCTCACTTAACAAACCCAATCCACTTTGCACACGGTTAGTAAATCAGCTTTGCACGTGCTATCAGGTTTGCATGTGTTTTAGTACGTACAGACCTGTAGTAAAGCAGCCCTTAATGCACAGTAGTACATGATACTGTAACGTGAATAAATACACATGTAATTGTACACCCAAGTTCCATTTGTTATTCACTCGTAAGGTAAACACAGGTGGGATTTTGCTCATTGGATAAGTTATTTATTCAACACTAAGATATTTGTCCCAGGCACGAGTGTGTGTCAAATACATTTTCTGCCATGGCTGTTCATTAGTGAGTCCGCGGCATAATGTCGCCGGTTATTTCAGCCTCTGCATATTGGCGCCGTTATCACTCCTGAACACTCTTTTGCAATCCTGTCAACTCCAATGAGCTAATTGCCCCGGCCTTCTGTTCCTTTCATATTCAAATAGGATGGAAGCGGCGCCCTCTTCCTGTACTGCGCCCCGCCCCACAAAGCTGCATACCTACTATGTGGGCTCAGGGTTGTCCTTTAAAAGTCACCCTGGTAAAGGTCTCACATTATGCAGTTTTTTTTCTCCGTGATCCCACAATATTGTATTTTAAATGTGTTTATGTATTTATTGTATTTATTGCTTTATTTAATTTCCTATGAAACTGTACTGAGTCTTCGATTTATTTTGTACACATTTTCATTTTGTCTGTAATTGTTGAAGTTGTTCTTGATTTGTTGAGGTGGACCGCTCACCTTTGCATTGGTTGGGGACATCTCTGCGCTGCTGACCCGTCTCTGCTCGAGATGGTCTCCTGCTGGCCCCACTTTGGACTGGACTCTCACTATTATGTTAGATCCACTATGGACTGGATTTTCACAATATTATGTTAGATCCACTATGGACTGGACTCTCACTATTATGTTAGATCCACTACGGACTGGACTCTCACACTATTATGTTAGATCTACTAGATTAAGATTAAATATTAAAGTACCAATGATTGTCACACACACACTAGATATGGACTGGACTCTCTCACTATTATGTTAGATCTACTATGGACTGGACTTTCACTATTATGTTAGATCCACTATGGACTGGACTCTCACACTATTATGTTAAATTCACTATGGACTGGACTCTCACAATATTATGTTAGATCCACTATGGACTAGACTCTTGCACTATTATGTTAGATCCACTATGGGCTGGACTATCACTATTATGTTAGATCCACCATGGACTGGACTCTCACAATATTATGTTAGATCCACTGTGGACTGGACTCTCACACTATTATGTTAAATTCACTATGGACTGGACTCTCACAATATTATGTTAGATCCACTATGGACTGGACTCTTGCACTATTATGTTAGATCCACTATGGGCTGGACTATCGCTATTATGTTAGATCCACTATGGACTGGACTCTCACAATATTATGTTAGATCCACTATGGACTGGACTCTCTCACTATTATGTTAAATCTACTATGGACTGGACTTTCATTATTATGTTAGATCCACTATGGGCTGGACTCTCACACTATTATGTTAGATCCACTATGGACTGGACTCTCACACTATTATGTTAGATCCACTATGGACTGGACTCTCACAATATTTTGTTAGATCCACTATGGACTGGACTCTCTCACTATTATGTTAAATCTACTCAGGACTGGACTTTCATTATTATGTTAGATCCACTATGGGCTGGACTCTCACACTATTATGTTAGATCCACTATGGACTGGACTCTCACACTATTATGTTAGATCCACTATGGACTGGACTTTCACAATATTATGTTAGATCCACTATGGGCTGGACTCTCACACTATTATGTTATATCCACTATGGACTGGACTGGACTCTCACACTATTATGTTAGATCCACTATGGACTGGACTCTCACTATTATGTTAGATCCACTATGGACTGGACTCTCACTATTATGTTAGATCCACTATGGACTGGACTCTCACACTATTATGTTAGATCCACTATGGACTGGACTCTCACTATTATGTTAGATCCACTATGGACTGGACTCTCACACTATTATGTTAGATCCACTATGGACTGGACTCTCACACTATTATGTTAGATCCACTATGGACTGGACTCTCACTATTATGTTAGATCCACTATGGACTGGACTCTCACTATTATGTTAGATCCACTATGGACTGGACTCTCACACTATTATGTTAGATCCACTATGGACTGGACTCTCACAATATTATGTTACATCCACTATGGGCTGGACTCTCACACTATTATGTTAGATCCACTATGGACTGGACTCTCACACTATTATGTTAGATCCACTATGGACTGGACTCTCTCACTATTATGTTAGATCCACTATGGACTGGACTCTCACTATTATGTTAGATCCACTATGGACTGGACTTTCACAATATTATGTTAGATCCACTGTGGACTGGACTCTCACACTATTATGTTAAATTCACTATGGACTGGACTCTCACAATATTATGTTAGATCCACTATGGACTGGACTCTCACACTATTATGTTAGATCCACTATGGGCTGGACTATCACTATTATGTTAGATCCACTACGGACTGGACTCTCACACTATTATGTTAGATCCACTAGATTAAGATTAAATATTAAAGTACCAATGATTGTCACACACACACTAGATATGGACTGGACTCTCTCACTATTATGTTAGATCTACTATGAACTGGACTTTCACTATTATGTTAGATCCACTATGGACTGGACTTTCACAATATTATGTTAGATCCACTGTGGACTGGACTCTCACACTATTATGTTACATTCACTATGGACTGGACTCTCACAATATTATGTTAGATCCACTATGGACTGGACTCTTGCACTATTATGTTAGATCCACTATGGGCTGGACTATCACTATTATGTTAGATCCACTATGGACTGGACTCTCACAATATTATGTTAGATCCACTATGGACTGGACTCTCTCACTATTATGTTAAATCTACTATGGACTGGACTTTCATTATTATGTTAGATCCACTATGGACTGGACTTTCACAATATTATGTTACATCCACTATGGACTGGACTCTCACACTATTATGTTAGATCCACTATGGACTGGACTCTCACACTATTATGTTAGATCCACTATGGACTGGACTCTCACACTATTATGTTAGATCCACTATGGACTGGACTCTCACACTTTTATGTTAGATCCACTATGGACTGGACTCTCACACTATTATGTTAGATCCACTATAGACTGGACTCTCACAATATTATGTTAGATCCACTGTGGACTGGACTCTCACACTATTATGTTAAATTCACTATGGACTGGACTCTCACAATATTATGTTAGATCCACTATGGACTGGACTCTCACAATATTATGTTAGATCCACTGTGGACTGGACTCTCACACTATTATGTTAAATTCACTATGGACTGGACTCTCACAATATTATGTTAGATCCACTATGGACTGGACTCTCACTATTATGTTAAATCCACTATGGGCTGGACTATCACTATTATGTTAGATCCACTATGGACTGGACTCTCACAATATTATGTTAGATCCACTATGGACTGGACTCTCTCACTATTATGTTAAATCTACTATGGACTGGACTTTCATTATTATGTTAGATCCACTATGGACTGGACTCTCTCACTATTATGTTAGATCCACTATGGGCTGGACTATCACTATTATGTTAGATCCACTATGGACTGGACTTTCACAATATTATGTTACATCCACTATGGGCTGGACTCTCACTATTATGTTAGATCCACTATGGACTGGACTCTTACACTATTATGTTAGATCCACTATGGACTGGACTATCACTATTATGTGAGATCCACTATGGACTGGACTTTCACAATATTATGCTAGACCCACTCGACGTCCATTGCATCCGGACTCTCCTAGAGGGGGCGGGGGGAGGGGGGTCACCCACATATGCGGTCCTCTCCAAGGTTTCTCATAATCATTCACACCGACGTCCCATTGGGTTGTGAGTTTTTCCTTGCCCTTACGTGGGCTCTGTACCGCGGATGTCGTTGTGGCTTGTGCAGCCCTTTGAGACACTTGTGATTAGGGCTATATAAATAAACATTGATTGATTGATTTATTGTTATATCAATGGATTGACCACAGCTGTGACTATTTCAGTTGAAAAATTGCACACTGGCAAAGACATTTTCGCTGTTAGTATTACAAATGATTTGAAGGACACGGGTGTTGCTGGCCTTGCTTTTTCTTGGAAGTACACTTTTTGCCGTGCACCTCTTTATTTTGGTTTTGTTCCGTTTTTTTGGAGTGCGTGTTTTTCCTGTATTTTGCTCAAATCTAGTCTTAATGCTTGAATTTAGAAAAGTGATTTAAGAAAGAACACACGCTGACTGACCTGCACCAGGACAGAGTAAAACAACTTGCACAGATCCTAGTCCAGTGGTTCTTAACCTAGGATCGATCGAACCCTAGGTGGTCGGTGAGTGGGCCTTAGAGGTTCGGCGGAGCCTCCGCCAACGTGGTCAAGACACACCCAACTCATCGTGTAAATAAAAACTTCTCCATATCGGCATATCATGGATATGGCAACAGCAGAAGTCACACTGATTTGCAGGTGTGTAATTTGTCATGAGTTCATGCACGGTTGGTTTTGTTCTTTGAACAAGGTGATGTTCATGCACAAATCTTTTTTGTGCACGAGGAAAAAAAACAGATGACTTCGTCTTGAATTTGAATTTAAAAAAAAAAAAATTCACAAAAGAAGGGTTCGGTGAATGCGCATATGAAACTGGTGGGGTTCGGTACCTCCAACAAGGTTAAGAACCACTGGCCTAGTCTATAAAATCTGCTACACCTCCCTGATACCGAAGTACAAACCCCGTTTCCATATGAGTTGGTAAATTGTGTTAGATGTAAATATAAACGGAATACAATGATTTGCAAATCATTTTCAACCCATATTCAGTTGAATATGCTACAAAAACAACATGTTTGATGTTCAAATTGATTAAAAAAAAAAATTGTTTGCAAATAATGATTAACTTTAGAATTTGATGCCAGCGACACGTGACAAAGAAGTTGGGAAAGGTGTCAATAAATACTGATAAAGTTGAGGAATGCTCATCAAACACTTATTTGGAACATCCCACAGGTGAACAGGCAAATTGGGAACAGGTGGGTGCCATGATTGGGTATAAAAGTAGATTCCATGAAATGCTCAGTCATTCACAAACAAGGATGGGGTGAGGGTCACCACTTTGTCAACAAATGCGTGAGCAAATTGTTGAACAGTTTAAGAAAAACCTTTTTCAACCAGCTATTGCAAGGAATTTAGGGATTTCACCATCTACGCTCCGTAATATCATCAAAGGATTCAGAGAATCTGGAGAAATCACTGCACGTAAGCAGCTAAGCCCGTGACCTTCCATCCCTCAGGCTGTACTGCATCAACAGCGACATCAGTGTGTAAAGGATATTACCACATGGGCTCAGGAACACTTCAGAAACCCACTGTCAGTAACTACAGTTGGTCGCTAAATCTGTAAGTGCAAGTTAAAACTCTCCTATGCAAGACGAAAACCGTTTATCAACAACGCCCAGAAACGCTGTCGGCTTCGCTGGGCCTGAGCTCATCTAAGATGGACTGATACAAAGTGGAAAAGTGTTCTGTGGTCTGACAAGTCCAAATGTCAAATTGTTTTTGGAAACGGTGGACGTTGACCAAAGAGGAAAAGAACCATCCGGATTGTTATAGGCGCAAAGTTGAAAAGCCAGCATCTGTGATGGTATGGGGGTGTATTAGTGCCCAAGACATGGGTAACTTACACATCTGTGAAGGCGACATTAATGCTGAAAGGTACATACAGCTTTTGGAGCAACATATGTTGCCATCCAAGCAACGTTATCATGGACGCCCCTGCTTATTTCAGCAAGACAATGCCAAGCCACGTGTTACATCAACGTGGCTTCATAGTAAAAGAGTGCGGGTACTAGACTGGCCTGCCTGTAGTCCAGACCTGTCTCCCATTGAAAATGTGTGGCGCATTATGAAGCCTAAAATACCACAACGGAGACCCCCGGACTGTTGAACAACTTAAGCTGTACATCAAGCAAGAATGGGAAAGAATTCAACCTGAGAAGCTTATAAAATGTGTCTCCTCAGTTCCCAAACGTTTACTGAGTGTTGTTAAAAGGACAGGCCATGTAACACAGTGGTGAACATGCCCTTTCCCAACTACTTTGGCACGTGTTGCAGCCGTGAAATTCTAAGTTAATTATTAATCGTAAAAAATAAACAAAGTTTATGAGTTTGAACATCAAATATCTTGTCTTTGTAGTGCATTCAACTGAATATGGGTTGAAAATGATTTGCAAATCATTGTATTCCGTTTATATTTACATCCAACACAATTTCCCAACTCATATGGAAACGGGGTTTGTACATGTCAAACTACTTCCTTAACGTAAATGACCGCCATAACCACAACACCGGGGGGAGTTCCACAAACCACGTTAAACGCAGATTCCGATCTAACAAAGGTCTTAACTCATTCTCCTTCTATCCCACATCAATATGGAATGCACTCCCAACAGGTGTAAAAGTTAGTGCATCTCTATCCTCCTTCAAAACCACAATAAAACAACACCTCCAGGCAACTTCAACCCTTGACTAACACCCTCCCCCTTCCACATTCCACCTCCCCGGATTGTAAATAACCAAATGTAAATAATCAAATGTATATACTTGTTCTTAAGCTTTCTAAACTCACTATGTTCTCTGCTCGCTGTAAATATCCTACCAAGTCAGACCTACACTGTGTCAATGTCCATTTCTCTGATGATGCAATTGTTGATGACTGAAGTATGCTGTTATCAACCAAACCCTCCTCATCCCACACCCCGGATTGTACATAATGTCAATAATTAAATGTATATACTCTGATGATTAACTTGTGTGATGACTGTATAAAGATGATAGTATATATTTGTACCATGAATTGATTTACATGGACCCTGACTTAAACAAGTTGAAAAACTTATTCGGGTGTTACCATTTAGTGGTCAATTGTACGGAATATGTACTGAACTGTGCAATCTACTAATACAAGTTTCAATCAATCAATCAAAAAACCACACAATGGTCCAAGAAAAAATGGCTTCCTTTGTTATAGACCACACTTGCAAAAACACTATTGTGGATTCCATCAAAATGAGCTTTTTTAAAATTTTCCTTGGGTCTTTTTCCCATTTATTGGCTCTTTGTCAACTCCTCCAAACATACTGCATCTACTAAAACATGTTAATTTACGTGCAAAAGCACGTATAATTTGTGCATTAATAAAGAACTTTATTGCTCTTACTCAACATATTTGTTCTTTTCAATTTTCGCATAAAAATTGCATGTATGGCATACCATTGAGAACCATCTGAGCATGCAAAAATCATAACGTTAAGACAAGGGCGTCCAAAGTGCAGCCCCACGCTCCAGTTGTGTTGGCCCCAAGCATATTTTGGATAAAAGAATGACCATAAAAATAAAAAAAAGAGAAATATTTGTGATGTAATACGAAAAAAAGATTTCAAAAACGTTATACTAATAACTCAGGTGTGTCCAAACCTTGAATTCTTAAAAATAACAATAAAAAATAACATTTAATATCAAGTATTTAAAAACAAATCAAAGGTGACAGTGTATTATTATTATTATTGGTTATTTGTATCAATGTGTCAGCTTTTTCTCATTATATGACTTTTTTTCCTTGTTTTTTTGGCTGTGGTGGTTGTGACCCCACGATGCAGGTAAGAGTCTTTTAATTCTATTTAACACAAGACGTGCAGCAGGGAAGTGCACGGAAACATAGCAGCACAGCAAACTGAGTCGGTAACATTTCACAAAGAGACAATCCTCCCGCCCTGACGGGCTTCAATAGCAGCCTGATTGGCAACTACAAGCAGGTGTGCTTGTAGTTGGAAGGAGCGCTCAGGGAGACGTGCAGGAAGTGGAACAAAAATAAGAGCGCTGACAGGAAATAAACACAAACTAAGGAAACATAACAACACGTGAAGGAACAGACCGTCACACATCTGAGGAACATTCAAAGAACATTTAAGAAACATTTAAATAACATCTGAGGAACATTGAAGGAACATTTAAAGAACATTTAAATAGCATCTAAGAAACATTTAAGGAAAATTTGAAGAACATTTAAGGAACATTTAAATAACATCTGGGGAACATTTAAGGAACATCTAAGCAACATTTAAGGAACATTTAAAGCACATCTGAGGAACATTTAAAGAACAGTTAGGGAACATTTAAATAACATCTGTGGAACATTTAAGGAACATCGTAGAAACATCTAAAAATTATTTAAGGAACATCTGAGGAACATTCAAAGAACATTTAAGAAACATAAATAACATCTGAGGAACATTTCAATAACATCTGAGGAACATTTAAGAAACATTTAAAGAACATTTAATAACATTTGAGTAACATTTACATAGCATCCGAGGAACATTTAAGGAACATCTGAAGAACATTTAAGGAACATTCAAATAACATCTGAGGAACATTTAAGGAAAATTTAAGGAACATTTAAATAACATCTGAGGAACATTTAAGGAACATCTAAGCAACATTTAAGGAACATTTAAAGCACATCTGAGGAACATTTAAATAACATCTGAGGAACATTTAAGGAACATCTGAGAAACACCTAAAAAACATTTAAGGAACATTTAAGGAACATCTGAGGAACATTTAAAGAATATTTAAGGAACATTTAAATAACATCTGAGGGAAATTTAAAGAACATTTAAGGATCATTTAAATAACATCTGAGGGACATTTAAAGAACATTTAAGGATCATTTAAATAACATCTGAAGAACATTTAAGGAACATTTTAGGAACATATAAAGAACATTTAAGGAACATTTAAATAACATCTGAGGACAATTTAAAGAACACCTGAGGAACATTTAAAAAACATTTGAGGAACATTTAAATAACATCTGATGAACATTTAGGGAACATTTAAATAACATCTAAGGAACATTTAAGGAACATCTGAGAAACATTTAAGGAACATTTAAGGATTATTTAAAGAACATTTAAGGAACATTTAAATAACATCTTATGAACATTTAAGATAGATCTGAAGAACATTTAAAGAACAGTTAGGGCACATTTAAATAACATCTGAGGAACATTTAAGGAACGTCTAGGGACCATTTAAAGAACATTTAAGGAACATTTAAATAACATCTGAGGAACATTTAAGGAACGTCTAGGGAACATTTAAATAACATCTGAGGAACATTTAAGGAACGTTTAGGGAACATTTGAATAACATCTGAGGTACATTTAGGGAACATTTAAATAACATCTAAGGAACGTTTAGGGAACATTTGAATAACATCTGAGGTACATTTAGGGAACATTTAGATAACATCTAAGGAACATTTAAGGAACATCTGAGAAACATTTAAGGAACATTTAAGGATCATTTAAAGAACATTTAAGGAACATTTAAATAAAATCTAATAAACATTTAAGATAGATCTGAAGAACATTTAAAGAACAGTTAGGGAACATTTAAATAACATCTGAGGAATATTTAAGGAACGTCTAGGGACCATTTAAAGAACATTTAAGGAACATTTAAATAACATCTGAGGAACATTTAAGGAACGTCTAGGGACCATTTAAGGAACATTTAAGGAACATTTTAATAACATCTGAGGAATATTTAAGGAACGTCTAGGGAACATTTAAATAACATCTGAGGAACATTTAAGGAACGTCTAGGGAACATTTAAATAACATCTGAGGAACATTTAAGGAACGTCTAGGGAACATTTAAATAACATCTGAGGAACATTTAAGGAACGTGTAGGGAACATTTAAATAACATCTGAGGAACATTTAAAAAACATCTGAGGAACATTTAGGGAACATTTAAATAACATCTAAGGAACATTTAAGGAACATCTGAGAAACATTTAAGGAACATGTAAGGATCATTTAAAGAACATTTAAGGAACATTTAAATACCATCTAATGAACATTTAAGATAGATCTGAAGAACATTTAAAGAACAGTTAGGGAATATTTCAATAACATCTGAGGAACATTTAAGGAACGCCTAGGGACCATTTAAAGAACATTTAAGGAACATTTAAATAACATCTGAGGAACATTTAAGGAACGTCTAGGGACCATTTAAGGAACATTTAAGGGACATTTAAATAACATCTGAGGAATATTTAAGGAACGTCTAGGGAACATTTAAATAACATCTGAGGAACATTTAAGGAACGTCTAGGGAACATTTAAATAACATCTGAGGAACATTTAAGGAACATCTAGGGAACATTTAAATAACATCTGAGGAACATTTAAGGAAAGTCTAGGGAACATTTAAATAACATCTGAGGAACATTTAAAAAACATCTGAGGAACATTTAGGGAACATTCAAATAACATCTAAGGAACATTTAAGGAACATCTGAGAAACATTTAAGGAACATTTAAGGATTATTTAAAGAACATTTAAGGAACATTTAAATAACATCTTATGAACATTTAAGATAGATCTGAAGAACATTTAAAGAACAGTTAGGGAACATTTAAATAACATCTGAGGAACATTTAAGGAACGTCTAGGGACCATTTAAAGAACATTTAAGGAACATTTAAATAACATCTGAGGAACATTTAAGGAACGTCTAGGGAACATTTAAATAACATCTGAGGAACATTTAAGGAACGTTTAGGGAACATTTAAATAACATCTGAGGTACATTTAGGGAACATTTAAATAACATCTAAGGAACATTTAAGGAACATCTGAGAAATATTTAAGGAACATTTAAGGATCATTTAAAGAACATTTAAGGAACATTTAAATAAAATCTAATGAACATTTAGGATAGATCTGAAGAACATTTAAAGAACAGTTAGGGAACATTTAAATAACATCTGAGGAACATTTAAGGAACGTCTAGGGACCATTTAAAGAACATTTAAGGAACATTTAAGTAACATCTGAGGAACATTTAAGGAACGTCTAGGGACCATTTAAGGAACATTTAAGGAACATTTAAATAACATCTGAGGAATATTTAAGGAACGTCTAGGGAACATTTAAATAACATCTGAGGAACATTTAAGGAACGTCTAGGGAACATTTAAATAACATCTGAGGAACATTTAAGGAACGTCTAGGGAACATTTAAATAACATCTGAGGAACATTTAAGGAACGTCTAGGGAACATTTAAATAACATCTGAGGAACATTTAAAAAACATCTGAGGAACATTTAGGGAACATTTAAATAACATCTAAGGAACATTTAAGGAACATCTGAGAAACATTTAAGGAACATTTAAGGATCATTTAAAGAACATTTAAGGAACATTTAAATACCATCTAATGAACATTTAAGATAGATCTGAAGAACATTTAAAGAACAGTTAGGGAATATTTAAATAACATCTGAGGAACATTTAAGGAACGTCTAGGGACCATTTAAAGAACATTTAAGGAACATTTTAATAACATCTGAGGAACATTTAAAGGCCTACTGAAATGAAATGTTTTTATTTAAACGGGGATAGCAGATGTATTCTATGTGTCATACTTGATCATTTCGCGATATTGCCATATTTTTGCTGAAAGGATTTAGTATAGAACAACGACGATAAAGATTGCAACTTTTGGTATCTGATAAAAAAAAAGGCTTGCCCCTACCGGAAGTAGCGTGACGTAGTCAGTTGAACATATACGCAAAGTTCCCTATTGTTTACAATGATGGCCGCATGAAGTGAGAGAGATTCGGACCGAGAAAGCGACGATTTCCCCATTAATTTGAGCGAGGATGAAATATTTTTAAATGAGGAAAGTGCAAGTGAAGGACTAGTGGGGAGTTGAAGCTATTCAGATAGGGAAGATGCTGTGAGAGCCGGGGGTGACCTGATATTCAGCTGGGAATGACTACAACAGTAAATAAACACAAGACATATATATACTCTATTAGCCACAACACAACCAGGCTTATATTTAATATGCCACAAATTAATCCTGCATAAAAACACCTGCGTGTTTGTTACGCTAGCTCCTAGCTACTAGCTCGAGCTAGTTATAGCTCGAGCGGGTAATATGGACGGGATCCTGTATATATAACCCACCAATACAATTCAAACACCTGCATAACACACACACTCACTCAGCCCAAACAACCGTTCACCTAACCCAAGGTTCATAAAGCTTATATATTTAATCAAAGTTACGTACATGACACGCACGTACTGGCAAGCAATCAAATGTTTGGAAGCGCGCGGGTGGGACCTGATATTCAGCTGGGAATGACTACAACAATAAATAAACACAAGACATATATATACTCTATTAGCCACAACACAACAAGGCTTATATTTAATATGCCACAAATTAATCCTAATGCTAGCTCCTAGCTCCTAACTACTAGCTCGAGCTAGTTATAGCAAGCGATCAAATGTTTGGAAGCGCAGCTGTGTACTCACGTTATCGCGACTGTGTATCCAAATCAAAGTCCTCCTGGTAAGAGTCTCTGTTGTCCGAGTTCTTCCATCTTGACTGCATCTTTCGGGAATGTAAACAAAGAAGCGCCGGCTGTGTACGTGTTGTTGCTGACTTCCCTCGCAAAATAGACACTTCGCACCGACAACTTTCTTCTTTGCTTGCTCAGCTTCTTTCTCCATAATGCAATGAACAAATTGCAACAGATTCACCAACACAGATGTCCAGAATACTGTGGAATAATGAGATGAAAACAGAGCTATTTCGTATTGACTTCAATGGTGTCCGAATACTTCCGTTTCAATGATTGACGTCACGCGCATACGTCAACCCTCAGAGGCGTTTCGAACCGGAAGTTTAGCGGGAAATTTAAAATTGCACTTTATAAGTTAACCCGGCCGTATTGGCATGTGTTGCAATGTTAAGATTTCATCATTGATATATAAACTATCAGACTGCGTGGTCGGTTGTAGTGGCTTTCAGTAGGCCTTTAAGGAACGTCTAGGGACCATTTAAGGAACATTTAAATAACATCTGAGGAACATTTAAAGAACGTCTAGGGAACATTTAAATAACATCTGAGGAACATTTAGGGAACGTCTAGGGAACATTTAAATATAATCTGAGGAAAATTTAAATAACATCTGAGGAACATTTAGCGAACATTTAAATAACATCTAAGGAACATTTAAGGAACATCTGAGAAACATTTAAGGAACATTTAAGGATAATTTAAAGAACGTTTAAGGAACATTTAAATAACATCTAATGAACATTTAAGATACATCTGAAGAACATTTAAAGAACAGTTAGGGAACATTTAAATAACATCTGAGGAACATTTAAGGAACGTCTAAGGAACATTTAAAGAACATTATAAAGGAACATTTAAATAACATCTGAGGAACATTTAAGGATAGTCTAGGGAACATTTAAAGAACATTTAAGGAACAGTTAAATAACATCTAATGAACATTTAAGATAGATCTGAAGAACATTTCAAGAACAGTTAGGGAACATTTAAATAACATCTTAGGAACATTTAAGGAACGTCTAGGGAACATTTAGAGAACATTTAAGGAACATTTAAATAACATCTGAGGAACATTTAAGGAACGTCTAGGGAACATTTAAATAACATCTGAGGAACATTTAAAGAACGTCTAGGGAACATGTAAATAACATCTGAGGAACATTTAGGGAACATTTAAATAACATCCAAGGAACATTTAAGGAACATCTGAGAAACATTTAAGGAACATTTAAGGATAATTTAAAGAACGTTTAAGGAACATTTAACATCTAATGAACATTTAAGATAGATCTGAAGAACATTTAAAGAACAGTTAGGGAACATTTAAATAACATCTGAGGAACATTTAAGGAACGTCTAAGGAACATTTAAAGAACATTTAAGGAACATTTAAATAACATCTGAGGAACATTTAAGGATAATCTAGGGAACATTTAAAGAACATTTAAGGAACAGTTAAATAACATCTAATGAACATTTAAGATAGATCTGAAGAACATTTCAAGAACAGTTAGGGAACATTTAAATAACATCTTAGGAACATTTAAGGAACGTCTAGGGAACATTTAGAGAACATTTAAGGAACATTTAAATAACATCTGAGGAACATTTAAGGAACGTCTAGGGAACATTTAAATAACATCTGAGGAACATTTAAGGTATGGATCCGATACCAAGTAGTTCCAGGATCATACATTGGTCATATTCAAAGTCCTCATGTGTCCAGGGACATGTTTCCTGAGTTTATAAACATAATATGAAATTTAAAAAAAGGAAAAAAGTTTTGGTGACGATAAAAAATATCGATGTAATCATAGTAGTATCGACTAGATACGCTCTTGAACTTAGTATCATTACAGTGGATGTCAGGTGTAGATCCACCCATGGCATTTGTTTACATTGTGACGCAGGTGAGCTATTGTATCCTCCTACGGTGTGTAGTGAAGCATGTTTAGCTGTTCCTCGTCCTCCAGTGATAATGGTACATGTAAGAAACTTACTTCATTTGTCGCCATGGAGGCCAGGATTAGTGATTTAGAAATAGCTAAAACACTAGCTAGCTAGCCATGTCTTAAAGCACCTCTTCCTGAGGGCGTTTCAGTGTTATAACTTCACCTTTATTGTTACTTTTTAAGCCAAAATGCGTCCGTTCTCCCTTTTCTGTCTGCTTGTAAGTACTCTGTGTGTGTGCGCTGCCGAACATGCTCCTCTGCTTTTAAAACCAGCAATGTCACGACGTGAAGACGCGCCGTCATGCCCGTAAAAGAAATAAATAAATCAATTGGGAACCGGTACTTTTCAAACAGTGTATAGTACTGTTTTTGATTCATTAGTACCGCGGTACTGTACTAGTACCGGTATACCTTACATCCCTAGAATGTACTACAATAACTACAGTAGTTTTATGAAGTAATATATCAATTACATTTGCATTTACCTTGGATAGTGGACATCCATGGTTCCTCCTTCCAGCTGCTTCTCTGTCAAACACACCATCAGCAGCTTCTCCATAATTTTGTGGATGAATGTCTTCCATTAGGATGTCATCTCATCATCAGCTCCCAGTCTGCGGAACGCCCTCCCTGACCACCTGGGGGCACCACAGACTGTGGATGCTTTTAAAAAAGGCTTAAAAACTCTTCTTTTTAAAAAAGCCTTTTTTTTTTTAGAAATATGCATACTAGTTTTAGCTATTTGGCTGTTGTAATTTTAATTTTTATTTATTTATTATTATATTTTTTGTTTTATATTTTTAATACACTGTAGCACTGTAGAACTTTGAGGAGACTTTTAGTCTCTAATGTTACTACTTTTAGTCTCCTAATGTTACGACTTTTAGTGTCCTAATGTTACGACTTTTAGTTACTTAATGTTACGACTTTTAGTCTCCTAATGTTACGACTTTTAGTCTCCTAATGTTACGACTTTTAGTCTCCTAATGTTATGACTTTTAGTCTCCTAATGTTACGACTTTTAGTCTCCTAATATTACGACTTTTAGTCTCCTAATGTTACGACTTTTAGTTTCCTAATCTTACGACTTTTAGTCTCCTAATGTTACGACTTTTAGTCTCCTAATGTTACGAATTTTAGTCTCCTATAATTATGACTTTTAGTCTCCTAATACTACGACTTTTAGTCTCTTAATGTTATGACATCCATCCATCCATCCATCCATTTTCTACCACTTGTCTCTTTTGGCATATTGTCTCCTAATATTATGACTTTTAGTCTCTTAATGTTACGACTTTTAGTTTCAGAATGTTACAACTTTTAGTCTCCTAATACTACGATTTTTAGGTTCCTAATATTACGACTTTTAGTTACCTAATGTTACGACTTTTAGTCTCCTAATCTTATGACTTTTAGTATTCAAATGTTACGACTTTTAGTCTCCTAATGCTACGACTTTTAGTTTCCTAATCTTACGACTTTTAGTCTCCTAATGTTGCGACTTTTAGTCTCCTAATGTTACGAATTTTAGTCTCCTAACATTACGACTTTTAGTCTCCTAATACTACGACTTTTAGTCTCTTAATGTTATGACATCCATCCATCCATCCATTTTCTACCGCTTGTCTCTTTTGGCATATCGTCTCCTAATATTATGACTTTTAGTCTCTTAATGTTACGACTTTTAGTTTCCTTACGTTACGACTTTTTTTTTTTTTTTTTTTTTTTTTTTTTTAGTCTCCGAATGTTACGACTTTTAGTCTCCTAATACTACGATTTTTAGGGTCCTAATAGTACGACTTTTAGTTACCTAATGTTACGACTTTTAGTCTCCAAATGTTACGACTTTTAGTATCCTAATGTTACTACTTTTAGTCTCCTAATGTTACGACTTGTAGTCTCCTAACGTTACAACTTCTAGTCTCCTAATGTTACGCCTTTTAGTCTCCTAATGTTACGACTTGTAGTCTCCTAACGTTACAACTTCTAGTCTCCTAATGTTATGACTTTTAGTCTCCTAATGTTACGAATTTTAGTCTCCTAACATTACGACTTTTAGTCTCCTAATACTACAAATTTTAGTCTCTTAATGTTATGACATCCATCCATCCATCCATTTTCTACCGATTGTCTCTTTTGGCATATCGTCTCCTAATATTATAACTTTTAGTCTCTTAATGTTATGACTTTTCGGTTCCTTACGTTACGACTTTTAGTCTCCGAATGTTACGACTTTTAGTCTCCTAATACTACAACTTTTAGGTTCCTAATATTACGACTTTTAGTGTCCTAATATTATGACTTTTAGTCTCCTAATGTTACGAATTTTAGTGTCCTAATGTTACGACTTTTAGTCTCCTAATATTACAACTTTTAGTCTCCTATTGTTACGACTTTTAGTCTCCTAATGTTACGACTTTTAGTCTCCTAATATTACGACTTTTAGTCTCCTAATATTACAACTTTTAGTCTCTTAATGTTACGACTTTTAGTCTCCTAATGTTACAACTTTTAGTCTCCTAATGTTACGACTTTTAGGTTCCTAATATTACGAATTTTAGTTTCCTAATATTACGACTTTTCGTCTGCCAATGTTACGACTTTTAGTCTCCTAAATGTTACGACTTTTAGTCTCCTAATACTATGACTTTTACGTTCCTAATATTGCAACTTTTAATTTCCTAATATTACGACTTTTCGTCTGCCAATGTTACGACTTTTAGTCTCCTAAAATTACGACTTTTAGTCTCCTAATGTTACGACTTTTAGTCTTCTAATGTTACGACTATTAGTCTCCTAATATTACGACTTTTAGTCTCCTAATGTTTGTAAAGTGCTTTTTACAAATAAAGTCTATTATTATTATTATCCCTGGCTGGCATTCCGCTTCAATACGGCGCAATGCTCCACCAAAATCAGCTCGCTACGTGCACGTTTCCTGACGATTTCTTTCTTTAATTCATTGAGTAAAATCCACTTTTTTTCCCCCCCCAGCACGCTCACTTCCCTCCTTCCCATGGTTGGGGAAAAAGGGGGTTCCCTGTGGCTCGTAACCCATTTTTTTGCTCACGGCGCTTACCCGAGAGACGATTCATATCCCCAGAAATTCCCAAGCCGCGGTGCTTCTGTGCACACGTTTTTGATGGCCTTCTTCGTTTTTTGGGGGGAATTTTTCCAACGCTTTCGCAGCATCCTGCCTTTTTTTCTGCAAATTTCTCTGCAAATCCCCACTCGAGCTTCTCAGGGAGTGACGATGGATAATACCATGGAAAGAGCGAGAGCACGGTACAGCGGGAAGGGATTTGGAAATATCAAGCTCGGGTGTCATTCATGCACTGTACTCTCGTCCCACCGGAGCTCCATCTTGACACGCCCAGGTGCTCCGGCCTCACCTGTCCCATCACAAAAGGGCTTACTTGGTCAGTTTGCTTCACCAGCAGGCCACTTGTTCGTACTGGAATTAAATATTCTGAGCAGATAAAAGCAAGTCGTCCGACAGCGTCATGCGCACGCTGGTCACCACAAGTCGCCAACTGTTGAAGAGTGTCTACATCCACCGCTGATCCTCAGTGCACACAATCAGAGCGAAGAAGCAGCTTGTCGCCGCTGTGATCCGTGCATATTGGTCTTTGGTCTTTGTTTGGGTCCTACGCAGATCTTAGTGATTCCCAGAACCCAAAAAAAGTCTGCGGGCTATACAGCGTTTTCTATTCGGGCTCCAGTACTCTGGAATGCCCTCCCGGTAACAGTTAGAGATGTTACCTCAGTAGAAGCATTTAAGTCCCATCTTAAAACTCATTTGTATACTCTAGCCTTTAAATAGACCCCCCTTTTTTAGACCAGTTGATCTGCCGTTTCTTTTATTTCCCGCTCTGCCCCCCTCTCCTTTGTGGAGGGGGGACACACAGGTCCGGTGGCCAAGGATGAAGTGCTGGCTGTCCAGAGTCGGGACCCGGGGTGGACTGCTCGCCTGTGCATCGGTTGGGGACATCTCTGCGCTGCTGACCCGCCTCCACTCTGGATGGTCTCCTGCTGGCCCCACTATGGACTGGACTCTCACTATTATGTTAGATCCACTATGGACTGGACTCTCACTATTATGTTAGATCCACTATGGACTGGACTCTCACTATTATGTTAGATCCACTATGGACTGGACTCTCACAATATTATGTTAGATCCACTATGGACTGGACTCTCACTATTATGTTAAATCCACTATGGACTGGACTCTCACAATATTATGTTGGATCCACTATGGACTGGACTCTCACACTATTATGTTAGATCCACTATGGACTGGACTCTCACAATATTTTGTTAGATCCCCTATGGACTGGACTCTCACTATTATGTTAAATCCACTATGGACTGGACTCTCACAATATTATGTTAAATCCACTATGGACTGGACTCTCACTATTATGTTAGATCCACTATGGACTGGACTCTCACTATTATGTTAGATCCACTATGGACTGGACTCTCACACTATTATGTTAGATCCACTATGGACTGGACTCTCACTATTATGTTAGATCCACTATGGACTGGACTTTCACAATATTCTGTTAGATCCACAATGGACTAGACTTTCACTATTATGTTAGATCCGCTATGGACTAGACTTTCACTATTATGTTAGATCCACTATGGACTGGACTCTCACTATTATGTTAGATCCACTATGGACTGGACTCTCACATTATTATGTTAGATCCACTATGGACTGGACTCTCACACTATTATGTTAGATCCACTATGGACTAGACTTTCACTATTATGTTAGATCCACTATGGACTGGACTCTCACAATATTATGTTAGATCTACTATGGACTGGACTCTCACTATTATGTTGGATCCAATATGGACTGGACTCTCACTATTATGTTAGATCCACTATGGACTGGACTCTCACACCATTATATTAGATCCACTATGGACTGGACTCTCACTATTATGTTAGATCCACTATGGACTGAACTTTCACAATATTCTGTTAGATCCACAATGGACTAGACTTTCACTATTATGTTAGATCCGCTATGGACTAGACTTTCACTATTATGTAGTTAGATCCACTATGTACTGGACTCTCACACTATTATGTTAGATCCACTATGGACTGGACTCTCACTATTATGTTAGATCCACTATGGACTGGACTCTCACAATATTATGTTAGATCCACTATGGACTAGACTTTCACTATTATGTAGTTAGATCCACTATGTACTGGACTCTCACACTATTATGTTAGATCCACTATGGACTGGACTCTCACACTATTATGTTAGATCCACTATGGACTGGACTCTCACTATTATGTTAGATCCACTATGGACTGGACTCTCACACTATTATGTTAAATCCACTATGGACTGGACTCCAACTATTATGTTAGATCCACTATGGACTGGACTCTCATTATTATGTTAGATCCACTATGGACTGGACTCTCACACTATTATGTTAGATCCACTATGGACTGGACTCTCACACTATTATGTTAGATCCACTATGGACTGGACTCTCACAATATTATGTTAGATCCACTATGGACTGGACTTTCACAAGACCCACTCGACGTACATTGCATCCGGTCTCCCCTAGAGGGGGTGGGTTTGGGGGTTGGGGGGGGGGGGGGACATATGCGGTCATCTCCAAGGTTTCTCATAATCATTCACATTGACATCCCACAAGGTTGTGAGTTTTTCCTTGCCCTTATGTGGGCTCTGAACCGAGGATGTGGTTGTGGCTTGTGCAGCCCTTTGAGACACTTGTGATTTAGGGCTATATAAGTAAACATTGATTTATTGATTGATCTGACACCTCTTCAATTTTAACATGCCCTCATGAGATGGGAGTTGGATTCGGGATATGGCCGTGCTTGCAGATTTTAACCGACTCTTGATCATTGACTGTTTCATGAGCCAGCGGGCCTTAGAGGTACCAGAACCAAAGGTTGGCGTTGTACAAAACCCAAAAGCAGTAAAGTTGTCACGTTGTGTAAATGGTAAATAAAAACAGAATACAATGATATGCAAATCCTTTTCAACTTATATTCAATTGAATAGACTGCAAAGACAAGATACTTAACGTTCAAACTGGTAAACTTTGTTATTTTTTGCAAATATTAGCTCTTTTGATGCCTGCAGCATGTTGCAAAAAAGCTGGCACCAGTGGCAAAAAAGACTGAGAGAGTTGAGGAATGTACATCACGGCACTTATTTGGAACATCCCACAGGTGAACAGGCTAATTGGGAACAGGTGGGTGCCATGATTGGCTATAAAAGCAGCTTCCATGAAATGCTCAGTCATTCACAAACAAGGACGGGGCGAGGGTCACCACTTTGTCAACAAATGCGTGAGTAAATTGTTTAAGAACAACATTTCTCCGCCAGCTATTCCAAGGAATTGAGGAATTTCACCATTTACGCTCCGTTATGTCATCAAAAGGTTCAGGGAACGCAAGCGGCAAGGCCGAAAACCAACATTGAATGCCTGTGACGTTCCACCCCTCAGGCGGTACTGCATAAAAAAGTGACATCAGTGTGTAAAGGATATCACCACATGGGCTTAGGAACACTTCAGAAAACCACTGTCAGTAACTACAGTTGGTTGCTACATCTGTAAGTGCAAGTTAAAACTCTACTATGTAAAGCCAAAGCCATTTATCAACAACACCCAGAAACGCCGCCGGCTTTCGTTTGGCCCGAGCTCACCTAAGATGGACTGATGCAAAGTGGAAAACTGTTCTGTGGTCTGACGAGTCCACATTTCAAATTGTTTATGGAAACTGTGGACATTGTGTTCTCTGGACCAAAGAGGAAAAGAACCATCCGGATTGTTATAGGCGCAAAGTTGAAAAGCCAGCATCTGTGATGGTATGGGGGTGTATTAGTGCCCAAGACATGGGTAACTTACACATCTGTGAAGGCACCATTGATGCTGAAAGGTACATACAGGTTTTGGAGCAACATGTGTTGCCATCCAAGCAATGTTACCATGGACGCCCCTGCTTATTTCAGCAAGACAATGCCAAGCCACGTGTTACAACAGCGTGGCTTCGTAGTAAAAGAGTGCAGGTACTAGACTGGCCTGCCTGTAGTCCAGACCTGTCTCCCATTGAAAATGTGTGGCACAACATGAAGCCTAAAATACCACAACGGAGACCCCCTCAATTCCTCAATTCCTGTTAACAGTTCAATCTAATGACCAGTTGGGTTGTATTCTGAAGCGAAACGTGTTACCGAGTCTCTTTACCTGATCACTGAAGGTATCACAACTCACGCCGCCATTAAAGTTCTGTGACCATCCGCAGTTAAGGTTAAGCCGGGGTGCACGTTACGTGGATGGCGTACCACTACCGGTGGATGGTGGAGGGTGTGTCAGTCCATCGCCAGCCAGGCATTAAAAAAATAGACCTAAAATTTTGCGATCATCAATCTTTACCAAGACGTCACTTTCGTCACTTGATTGACATTCATGAGATGACGCTGGCTGCTGCCAGATCATTATTAAGAAAAAACGACCGACAGGAAGGCGAGAAACACTTTTTATTTCGACAGACTCTCGCGCCGTCAAAACTCTGAAAACAGACTGCACAGTTCCTATCTTCACAATAAAATGATAAATGGGTTATACTTGTATAGCGCTTTTCTACCTTCAAGGTACTCAAAGCGCTTTGACAGCATTTCCACATTTACCCATTCACACACCCATTCACACACTGATGGCGGGAGCTGCCATGCAAGGCGCTAACCAGCAGCCATCAGAGGCAAAGGGTGAAGTGTCTTGCCCAAGGACACAACGGACATGACTAGGAAGGTAGAAGGTGGGAATTGAACCCCAGTAACCAGCAACACTCCGTCCCTAAAAGCGCTGCTTCATCCTGCCTGTGCTAACAAAATAAGAGTCTGAGAAAGCTGGCGCGCACAAGCTATGGAATTTGCCGTCAATGTGCTCCTGGTAAAGTGTCTAAAAAGGAGTATGGAAGCCGGACAAATAAGATGGCAAAAAGCAACCACTTTCATGTGGTATTGGACAGAAAGGAGTACTTTTTTTTTCTCCTTCATTAGAAAATTAGGACGTTATCATCAATACTGTCTGATTCCAATCAATGCAAGTCATCAGAATCAGGTAATACACCAACTTATATTCTTGTCTTCATGAAAGAAAGAAATCTAAACATGCTTGTATTATCATCAGTGTTGGGACTAACGCGTTACAAAGTAAGTCGTTTTTATATTCAGTAACTCAGTTACCGTTACTACATGATGCGTTACTGCGTTATTTTAGGTTATTTTTTATGAAGTATCGGTTTAGAAACTGAGAAAATCTCAGTGTGTTTTATTGGAGCGCTGCGGAAGGGGCGACAGGGAAGAGGCGTGCCGCGCACTGTCTGTGTGTATGTGTGTGCGTGGGAGGGGGCGTGTCTGTGTTTACTGACAAGACGTCATGGCGAAGCCCGAAGCCAAGTTTCTTAACATGGAGATATTCTCACTACTTTTTTCTTGTCAACCACAAATAAAATAACATTTTAGTTAAAGGCCTACTGAAATGAAATGTTCTTATTTAAACGGGGATAGCAGAATCATTCTATGTGTCATACTTGATCATTTCGCGATATTGCCATATTTTTGCTGAAAGGATTTAGTAGAGAACATCGACGATAAAGTTCGCAACTTTTGGTCGCTGATAAAAAAAGCCTTGCCTGTACCGGAAGTAGCGTGACGTCACAGGTTGTGGAGCGCCTCACATCTGCACATTGTTTACACCAGCAGCGAGAGCGATTCGGACCGAGAAAGCGACGGTTACCCCATTAATTTGAGCGAGGATGAAAGATTTGTGGATGAGGAAAGTGAGAGTGAAGGATTAGAGTGCAGTGCAGGACGTATCTTTTTTCGCTCTGACCGTAACTTAGGTACAAGGGCTCATAGGATTCCACACTCTCTCCTTTTTCTATTGTGGATCACGGATTTGTATTTTAAACCACCTCGGATACTATATCCTCTTGAAAATGAGAGTCGCGAACGCGAAATGGACATTCACAGTGACTTTTATCTCCACAACAATACATCGGCGAAGCACTTTAGCTACGGAGCTAACGTGATAGCATCATGCTTAACTGCAGATAGAAACAGAAGAAATAAGCCCCTGACTGAAAGGATAGACAGAAGATCAACAATACTACCAAACACTGGACCTGTAACCACACGGTTAATGCTGTACCGCCAGCGATCGACGGCGCGACGATGGACTTCACCACGATGTTCTGTGCGGTCGGCGGCCCGGAGACGAAGGAAGTCAACCCAGACAGGTGAGGACAGCAGCGCGGCGGCGGACGGCGTTGTAGCTTTCGACGAGACCCCGGCCGCCATCAGAGTCGGCAAGAAATATATATTTCCCCAAAGTTACGTACGTGACATGCACATAGCGGCACCCACGTACGGGCAAGCGATCAAATGTTTGGAAGCCAAAGCTGTACTCACGGTAGCGCGTCTGCTATCCAAGTCAAAGTCCTCCTGGTTGTGTTGCTGCAGCCAGCCGCTAATACACCGATCCCACCTACAGCTTTCTTCTTTGCAGTCTCCATTGTTAATTGAACAAATTGCAAAAGATTCACCAACACAGATGTCCAGAATACTGTGGAATTATGTGGTGAAAACAGACGACTTAAACTGGCCACCGTGCTATTCCAAAATGTCTGCTTCAACCCGTGACGTCACGCGCATACGTCATCATACCGAGACGTTTTCAGCCGGAAGTTTCCCGGGAAACTTAAAATTGCACTTTATAAGTCAACCCGGCCGTATTGGCACGTGTTGCAATGTTAAGATTTCATCATTGATATATAAACTATCAGACTGCGTGGTCAGTAGTAGTGGCTTTCAGTAGGCCTTTAAATGTAAGTTGGATCTT